>NW_004797622.1:215471-221171 GCF_000002075.1 Aplysia californica | reverse complement strand
GGGGGAGGGCTGTTGGTGTTTGTTTTTTTTTGTTGTTTTTTTTGGGGGGGAGGTGTTGGGGGGTTGATTTTTTTGGGTGAGTGTTTTACAGCTCTCACAACTGCATAAGGTCATACGAGCACGCGGGACGTACTAAACATTTTCAATTGGTAGGAAATTTGGAAATTTACCTGGGTGGTGGCCGAAGAATACTCTTATCGATTTTGGACCACCAAGGGACCTTTAACGTGCGCAACTTGCTCACGGGACCTCCGAGATGTTTCGCCCTTGTCAGAGAAGGTTAGGTGTAGATCTTTCCTACCAGAAGATCAGGGGTGTTCCTGAAAGACAGCAGTAAGAAGTAACCAAAGAGTAGCAGTAGAAAGGCTGCAGAAAGAGTCAGGAGCCCAGGGGAGGGATAAAGAGGGTGAAGGGGTGAGGGCAGAAAGTGGAGACGGAAGCAGACGACATAACATTGTTAGAGAGCAGGAAAGGACGTGAAAGGAGACAATTTTTAGAGAAGAAAATTGTCCGTTGCTGTCCGGATTCGAACCCGTGACCTATTAAATGACAAGCGAAAACCTTAACCTCTTGGCCACGGGAGCCCCCAGTCTGTTGTCAATTAGCTGCCACTGTAGTGGTGGTCTAAAACAACGGACATGATGGTCTAAGCCCTCAGCTCTAGATTATCGTGCTATATGCACGTGAGCAGCTACTCTATATAATAATTACATTTTTATTATGAAAGTTCGCCACTTTGGTCGCCTAAAACTTCCGGACCACTTAACTTTCGAATTTGACCTAAATTAACGTTGTTCCGAATCATTTAAATTATAAAGTTTTACAGTTATATTAAGGAGTCTTGAGTCATTGTTGTTTAAATTTGAATTTTTCATTAGTTTCGTTTAGATCTATTCTTGTGAAAATCCGTCTTCTAAGACGCCATTGTCAACAAGTGAAGCTTCCGTTCACAAGCAGTGCGCACTAATTTCACAATGATTTGATGATCGATTCTTTTGAGCCCGTTCATCGAACGAGTACCCATCTATAGCGCGGTCAAAAATTCGTGGCGCAACTTTTTCTTAAATCTCTTCAACTATTGAACATAGGTTCTCCAGTTTTTGCACAATGACTTGAATCAATTTGTTTTAACAAACCAACATCTTTGTAAACACCTGCTGGATGTATTCGAGAAAATTCCTGCATTAATACTAATAAAAAAGCAATGTTAGTGGTTTCTACAGATTTTGAAATGTTTACAGCTAGGGCAACATTGCTTTTAAAAGTAAGTCCGTCATGTTTTTCTAATCGGGACATTATCCTTATTGAACGCATGTTTTGAGAACCCTTTGTGAAAAAAATGTGTTCACTAAAGAATTAATTTCTTGTAACAAGTTTTGCCATTAAAAATTATCATTGGTCAGCTGTGACGTAAGCCATATGCGTAATCAAAATGTGTGTGAGAAGCAGGAAGTGCTGTGAACAATCCCATTTTACGTGTGGCAGAGATTTCAAGTATCTATACATGTGAAAGTCTGTCACTTTGGCCACCTAAAACTTCCGAACCACTTGACTTTCGAATTAGAAAAAAAATTAACTGTGGGCCGGAATCATTTAAAGGATGCAGTTTTACTGAAAAGTCTACAGTCACTGTAATTTAAATTGAAGCTTTTCATTAGTTTCGTTTATATCTAATCTTGGGAAAGTCCCGTCTTCTAAGACGCCATTGTAAACAAATGAGACTTCCGTTCACAAAGAGTACATGCATTGATCCCACAATGACTTGACGATCGATTCTTTTGAGTCCGTTCATCGAACGGGAAACCCAGCTAGTTTTATATAAATTCATGAAAAAAAGTTTTTTAATCTAGATCCAGCCCCATTTGTTCTGGAAAAATATGATTTAGTTAAGACAAATTGATACAAACTTCTGTGCAAAGTATGGGTGACATTGATATACCCGTAAAAGAGATATTTTGAGGATAAGTTGCGCCACGAATTTTTGACCACACTATAGTGTCTCATATTTCTCTTCATTGCTATTTTCGTTCCCATTTTTATCAGTTTCAGATCGTCACTGTAACTGGTCAGAACATGTTAACAGCATCTGCAGCAACCGGACAAGGGCAGTTTTGTTGTTGTTGTTGTTTAATAACTGGGTGTTCTTGTTTGCCTTTTTTTTAACAGACTGACCTGTGGTGGTTTCGTCACGTGAAAGTGGCCTGTGCTAAAACTTACTTCGTTGTCAGCTCTTGCCCATCTCCAGGCTCCCCCATTCACGCTGATCGGTTCAAGAATGAGAAAAAAACGACTTCTTCTCCTCCTGAGTCTCGTCCGGAGACAACACTAGAAAAGTCACTGAACAGTGTCTCTTCTGGGAAAAAAGCCCTAAACCTTAAATCAACAACAACCCCAAAAGTAGTTCAAGAGAGAGACGTACATTTTGACAACGCTGATAGCACAATCTCCACAGAAGAAAGCATCCAGTCTGCCACTCAGAGTGGAAGATCACTCCTTGAAAATGATGTCAGTGTCGGACAACTGGCTGATTATGACGCTGCGTTGAGACAAACCATTTTGTCTCTTCTCGTAACAGATGTGCAAAGTGGTCTCGTGTTCGCTAACAGCACTATCTTTGCCTGTCATGGACATTTGGTAGGGAGCCCGGCCTACTGGGCGATTGAGTCGACTCCCTTCGTGCGAGTAAGCGTACCTGAAGCCTGGAACATCCTTGACTCGTTGATGAGTCAGTTCATCCCTGATACCAATCGGCTACACGAACCAGTGGATGTGACACCAGTGGAAGCCGAACTTTGTTTCCAGGGTGCATCTGACTCATGCCCAGAGAACTATGAGAATCAGATTGTTGCGAGACGCTGCCAAGAAGGTATTGCTTACGTATCTGTACCTCGACATGCTGTTTATGCAAATCTTTTCTGCTTGTTGTGCACGGAAGACGACCTCTCCTCTGTGAGGTTATTTGACAAAGAACGTTTGTTAAACAGTCTATCTAAATTCCAGTCACATTTTTACATCACAATGAGAGTCAGTCCGGGAAAGGTAAACTTTATTTCACAAATTCCTGATAAAATGCGCAACGGCGTGTATCCAAACTGGCAGGAATATGAGTGCCGCCAGGATGTCAGTACACACAGCACGTTGGCAGAGACGACCGTCGATGAAGAGCGTGTGGAAGATGGATCTGGTCAGAACTACTCTTCCGGGGTGTTGAGGGAAAACGAGGAGAAGGAGGCCGGGCCAGGAAATGATTTAACTCCTGATTTGCTTTGGGAAGTTGATAACAAGACAATGACTCAAGCAGGCTGTGAGCTGAGGTCTTGTTGGCTAGGGGAAAAAAGAGAGCACGTGTGTAATATGGAGTACTACTTTAACATACGTCTCCCGCCTAGTCCAAAACCTTTTTGTCGACAAGTCTATGATGCCTTTGTGCCCACTATTTACAAAATAGTTAATGAATATTTTGAGCTACTGAGGGTTTTATCCAGCCGCGTTAGTCTCATTGGTGTTGACAGCAGTGGTTATGTCTATCAGATAATCATGGTCACTCGCTCCGGATTTGACATTATGCAAAACTCAGAAGCTGTGAGTGAGATCGTCCTTGCCATTTCCGAAGTAGTCGCTGCAGCTGGCATAAGAAATAGCACCTTTTGTGAGTTTTATGGAGATCATTCTACGGGAATCATTCCAGACCACGAACTTCATCACTGTCCACCAGGCCACGAACGAAGTATTAATAGATATTTAAAAAGCTCCTTGGACGAAATCACGTGCTCCGGTGGTCGAAGTCGAGATGTGTGTGCCTGGGTTTGTGGAAAGATCTTCTTCATATTTTTGACATGCAAGTACATAACATGGCATTAATGATTAGGAACCACGCCTGGAACGTGTCTCAAAAGAAAATTGAACGAAGCTTGGAGCAAATGGAATTGGTTTCCCTTTGTTATCTCTTGCAGTGTAATGTGAGGGGAGGTTATCGGAACGGCGTATATACGTAACGACATATGTCGGAACGGCATAATTTTTGCTATCGGAACGGCGCATACGTTTCCTTTGATCATGATAATCCAATACTGGTAGGTTCAATTTGGCACATTAAATCGACCGAATACTTAGTCATGTTTCTCTGCTTGCGAGTCACGAGTCCCGCACTTGACCAGTACTTAGCCTACTGACTACGTGTCCCGTGTTGTGTACAAGTGTCCGTAAAGTCATGGGAATCCACAACTATTTGTGAACTGCTTGCTTACAACTGGAGTGGTTGTTATGATATGCGAAAGGATGTGCACCTTTGACAGTCCTAAGCCTGTATGCAAAACGCAGAGGGGAATGGGTTTTTTCCTTCGTTTTTCCCTATCTCAAGCCTGTATGACAAACATAGTGTGATGATTTATCTGTAATAATTGATTTTTTATCTTTTTAATCCTAAAGTAGTCGGCCTTGCAATGCTGTCGGCGATACATGAGACGTTCCAATATACCTTCCCTACTGTTCTCAGTACAATACATTTGAAAACTACGCCGTTCCGGCGGCCAATGTGAGAAGTTACAACCGTGGGCTTCATGGGCCCGGCATGAAGCAAGACGACTTGCCTGGTGTTCTGCCTGACACGGATGTTGGCAGCCTGCAGAAGACGCCGAATGGTCTGGGAGCTTACCACTGAGCGAGATGGTAGCAGCACGCAGACAATACCTTATTCTGTTGGCTGTCGGTGTCCTCTGTCGCAGGGCCTGCATGCAGACATATCGGTCCTCTCTCTGAGTGGTCTTCTTGGGTCGACCTGCACGTGGGCGTTCTTGGACTGATCCAGTGGCTTGATGGCGCTGCCTCAGGCGGACAATGACGGAGTGTGACACTGCAAGCTCCTGGCAACTTCTCGGGCTCTATTTCCATCCTGCAGCCAAGACATAGCCCTGGCGCGGTCAAAGTCTCTCAGCTTTCGTCTTGGTGGCATGTTGATGCGATATGGATTTTGCACAAACGGCGGCTTATATTGCCACCAACGTGAGCACAGTTCGAGACCAAACGTCCATTTACCACGTACACCAGAAATTTTAACTGAGGAATGTCTGTGGTGTCGCACACAAGTCGATAAAGAAACTGCAAATTTGGCTAAAACTCCCCGCGGATTTCCTTGTTGCACGTGATGGTTTTGCTCCTTTAGGAAGCTTTGCAGTACGCATTGTCAACCCATTAGCACTTTCAGAGCAAAATTTTTTGAAACATTCTTTGCTGTCTTTTTTCTGATTTTTAAAAAACTGGGTTGTCTGTCAAGGTGGTCCTTAACTTATGTTGAAGTCTGTATAATGGTGTTGCTTATCGTTTTACTAGTGCTGTGTATGTCTTTTGTTGTGCGTGCGAGAGTGAGTAGTCTGGCGTGTTGTTTGTATGTTTGGAGGCAAGTTTTGTCAAATGAAGGTTGTCGTCCGAAGAAATGTGGCGCTGCGTTGTCTATCGGTGTGAGGCCTGTGATGTGTTGTCCTAGGTAGTAGTGACTACGTTTGTTGTTTGCGATGTTCCTAATGTGTTGTAATCTATAGGCTCGTGTTTTTGTCTCTATGTCTTGTAATTGGTCGCCTTTAAGGACAAGCGGGCTAACCCAGATTTCGGGGGTTTCCAGAAATATATAACTTAGATAGGGCCTTACAAGGGAGAGAGTGTGTGTGTATGTGTGTGTGTGTGTGTGTGTGTGTGTGTGAGAGA
>NW_004797622.1:213847-215371 GCF_000002075.1 Aplysia californica | reverse complement strand
TATAAATGGCCGCTTGCACTGTATGCTTCCCAGGAAGTTGAGGTTGTTTCAGAATGCTCTCAGGTCTGCTGAGGTAATACAATGTAGTATAGATTGTGAAGCGCATAGAGCCTGCTGTTGAGCGGGGATTTGCGTTATACATATGCTATCTATCTATAATTTTAAGGAAAGCGGGCTAACCCATATTTCAGGAGTTTCCAGAAATCTTGACCTACACCAAAGGTGGGCATTGCCCTACCTATAAGAGAAGTTTGATTTCATTGTTATTTGTTTTCTATAGAGAAAACTCTCCTTGTCTTTGAGAGGAACTGAAAAAAGGGGCAACAACTTTACCTTCGATTTTCTCAAAGCAGCATTTTTCGGGATAGCCCCCTTGTGCTGAAAGGTTACCATATCAGGCCTCGTAAACACACTGTGTCTGCGGTCAGGCATGACTGTGTGAAGTTTGGGATGAATGCTTGCCATCTTTGCCACCCTCTCAACCCACAGCGCTTGTGTAAGTTACCGAAAGAGACACAGAGAGAGAGAGAGAGAGAGAGAGAGAAAGAGAGAGAGAGAGAGGGGGGGGAGGGAGGTGGAGGGAGGTGGAGTCGGAGGCGGAGAGAGGGGGGCAGAGGGGGAGAGAGAGAGAGAGAGAGAGAGAGACTCCTTTGATAAAGATTTTCAATTGTTGATAATAGGATACATCAATGCCCAGCTCATCGCCAACCTCCCCCCTTGCTAGTTTATTAGAAATATTGCCGTTTTGTCCAAAAGAGCTTGCCATTTTTCCACCGCAGCAATGAATCCTTCAGTGTTGATTGAATAAAAGTCATGCAGCTCAATGCAGTGACCTTCATTTTGCCGGAAGGGAAACAGGAACTTTTAGTGTCGCCCTTAGTGCTTTCGGCTTGACAGAAAGCCGAATTGAACTCCGTATTGAAAACGGACGAGAAATGTGTCGCAGTGTTGGGCTGATATTGAAACAAAAGAATTGTTCTCGTTCTTTCAGGGGACGTACGGCGGCTTCGCCATGGTTAGCACTCGAACAAGAAACTAAAATATGATCCAGTGTGTCTGCTCGTTTACACTTTCTTCTTAGAACCTCAGCCTGGCTCGGACTTCAACCGTCTCCACCCTAAAACCCTCAACGAAGTGGCGGACGGTACTGTGGGCGGCGAAAAACCTATCCAGTGGGTGCTGGTCACCTTAATACAGGACCACATTTTTAAAAATCGCTCCGACATTTACCTTACCTGACACCGAAACTGACTTCCTCCCCAAAAGGTATGGCACAGATGACCGCCATATCCTCCTGGCGGAGGCCGACGATGATGATATACCCCATTATGTTAGGATCTCGGGCTTCGGGTCAGACTCTCTCAGAATCCTAGTCATCATCCCCGGGCGCCGGATCACCTGCATGCACTGCACCAGTGATGACCTGGGATGACCATTACTCAAGTAAATGTCCGGTCGGCAGGCCCAACATACCCAGCGACGATGCCCCGATTACAACAGCCCCAACCCAACGACCTACGCCGA
>NW_004797622.1:193602-212596 GCF_000002075.1 Aplysia californica | reverse complement strand
ACCACCCCCACCAGACCCATCACTACACCTGCCGCCACTCCATCCCCACCCCCACCCCCACCAGACCCATCACTACACCTGCTGCCACCAAAAAGACGCCGACAAAGACCCCAAGACCTCAAGACCACTGAAACAGAGCACCCTCGAAAATGATTTTAAATTAAATAATAACCGATTTCACACGTATTTAGTCTCTTCGACTGAATTTTTGCGACACAAAAGTAAGTGATGTGGTGCGCAGGAATTGAACAACATAGAAAGAATGTTAAGACACGTGAATTTCTTTGAAGAAAATAGTGCTCTAGTGTCATAAGGGTCAATAGCGAGGAAATATCAGCTCACCCAATTCAGCCTGTGTCTATATTTACGTTGATATAAAAGACTATTAACACTATCCGTACGTCGTGTTTTACTATCGTATCCATACGACGTGGGGTACCTCTGTGCCCCCACTTTCCAAAGAGGAGATTTACTCGTTAATTCGATCCCTACGCTGTGGGCTAACACAAGACCCCAAGACACCTAGAGCCCCGCTGAGCAATACAAATGCTTTGTTATTTTTGCTCCAAGTTGCAAGATTGCCGATGGTCGTCCGTTTAAATCTAGCGTTTGACAAAAGAGCTCGAATTTGAAAGCAACCCTTTCTTTGATTGAATATGTTCATTTCATTAATATCAATAGTTTTAGACCTAAAAGAAGACGCTGAACTTTATGTAGTTGCTCTCTTCTTCTGTGCTGGGGAGCCACAACACAATAGGGTCGTACCGGTGGCGCATCTTGGAATAAAATTACATTGATTTTTTTTATGGAGGCTCTCAAAGAGCATCTGAGAGCATCATAAACTGCACCACCAGTGCCAAATAATGTGATACATGAGGTAGGAAATGCATGAGAGCAAACTGCCGTTTCAGTCAGTTACATTTTCTGCTGTAGTAGTAAGTACATAATACATAGCTCTACACGTAGATTAATTTATTTGGGATATGTTTGACACCCTGTCACTCTTTTGTTCTAACTCCTTTGAGAATCCTAGTTTCAATAAGAGTTGTACAGCACCAGCAACTCAGAACGCATATAAAAGTGCCACAGATCAGAGATCACGTTACTAGAGAGTAACATACAAAGTAAAAGAGGGCAGTACACCGATAGGTGTGTGATAGGAAGGAAGGGAGTCTATACTAGAGCGCCCACCAACCACCCAGTTTGGAAACTTAAAATATTTTTGATTTTGCTATCTGCTTTTTGGCTGGCCACTTTTTACAGCCCCACATGCATCACTTTCTTTCTATGTCTCTCGCAATCACGATGCGTCCCACTGAAACTGAAGATACGTTTATGCCAGCTGTAATTTTTTTTTCATTGGCACGATCAAAGTCAAGTTGGAATAAAGCTAGAATCTTGCTCAACTCTATAACTAAAAAAAATAAACATATATATCATTATTATAATGTATTATTATATTTATATGTATATATATAAATATATATATATATATTGTATATAGATATATATTATATATATATGTATATATGTAATATGTATATGTATATAGATATATATATATATATATATATTTATATATATATATATATTTATATATATATATATATATATATATATATATATATATATATATATATATATATATATATATATATATATGTAATCATGAGAACTGAGGAAAGTGTAGAAATTGTAATAGTAAATCCAAAAGACAATAAGAACATGCACAAGTGTAATCCTTTGAACCGAGGAAAGTATAGAAATGGTAATAGCAAATCCAAATGAAAATAAAAGCATACACGTCCTAGAGCAATGATAACAATGTAGAGACTGGGAGACTGACCGCCAGACGAGACTTTTATTACACTACAAAAAACTAAGCACTAGTCGGTTCTACACCGCGAGAATGCTCCAGCACCCCTTTCAGCGCATAATTTGTCTATCGGTATCTGGTCTGTACAAGCGAGAATGCTCAATCACCAGTTTAAGCGCATTTGTCTGTCGCACTGATCTTCGTTCACCTGACTGAGAACCAGGCCGGCTTGCGTCCTTACTCTGAGCACTGGCGCTCATATGACCTTATTATGCAGTTGCGAGCGCCGTAAAACCCTCTACTAAAACTAAAACTAATTGAGCATCTAGGGCCGGGCTCTAAATGCTGGAGCCACATATTTCAGAAATGCGGCCTGGATACTCAGATAGCCTAGTCCCAGCCCCATCCCCTCTTCCTTGCGGGCATTTCCCCACCCGGTCCACCTCCACAACGTGGCCCAGCCCGATAAGAATAATAAGATTCTATAAAAAGAAACACCGCAGTTCGCGAGTTTAGACCATAGTCGGCGGCCATATTTACTCCCCACCTCGGCGTGCTGCTCGTGGCTCCGCGAAGAGAGAGAGGAGGCTCCATTTGTTTTAGGTTCTTGAAGAGTTCCCAATTCGCTTTTCTTGCTTTCTTCCTGAAAAGAGCTAGATCTAAGGCGTGTGAGTGTGGAATTACCCTGGGTGTATAATTCCCCCATTTTACCATATATAAATATTCCACAAAATTTTGAGGAATTCCGCCAGATGCTTCGTGAGATGCTGTTGTTCCAAGTTGGGCACGTACTTACGACAGACTGACGCAGTCCCCTCATGAAAACAAATATTATTACGCACTTGAGTCACCTGCATTTGAGGTGATTGCAGGATCGTTTGTTTTTGTAAGTGTTTTACGGCGCTCGCAACTGCATAAGGTCATATGAGCGCGCGGGACACACTAAACATTTTCAGTGGGTAGGAAATTTTGAATTTCGCCCGGATGGCTGCAGAAGCCTACTTTTACCGATTTTAGACCACCAAGGGATCTTTAACGTGCGCAACTTGTACACGGGACCTCCGAGATTTTTCGCTCTTGTGCGAGAAGGCTAGATGTAGATTAGATCTTTCCTACTATAAGATCAGGGGTGGGGCTGAAAGAGAGCAGTAAGAGGGAGCCAAGGAGTAGCAGTGGAAAGCCCCAGAAAGAGTCCGAAACCCAGAGGAGGGGGCAAAGGAGGTGAGGGGGTGGGCGCAAAAAGTGAAGGAGAAAGCAGACGACAGAACATTGCAAGAGAGCAGGAAAGGAGGTGAAAGCAGACAATTTTAGAGAAGAAAAAAAATTCGGTCGCTACCCGGATTCGAACCAGGGACCTTTGAATGAGAGGCGATCACCTTAACCTCTTGGCCACTAGAGCCCCCTGGCAGGGTCAGCCAAACCGGAGTGCAATGGAAAGGCCTCGCCCTGGGACGACGGTCTTAATATATTTATTGTTTTAGTAGAGGGTTTTTTTTAAATTATTTTTTTATTGTTTAATTTTGATTTAAAAAAAAAAAAATTTTTTTGGGGGGTGGGCTTCATCCGAGCCTTTATTGGTAGCAACATGAGCAAGCATACTTGGACTAATGTACCCCCACCCCCGCCCCTCCACACACACACACATATCCACAAACCACACACACACACACATACACACACACACACACACACTCTATCTCTCTCTCTTTATCTCTCTCTCTCTCTCTCTCTCTCTCTCTCTCTCTCTCTCTCTCTCTCTCTCTCTCTCTCCTACTGCCATTCGTTCCCCTTGCAGCTAAAATTCTCCCTCACTTTCATACAACCAAGCCACTACTTTACACATACTTGCCTTACAATTTTCTTTAAACTGAACATTAACACATTGCTCCTGCGCCAAACAAAAAATAAGTCGTACACAAGTTGAAAAGCTTTCAACATTTGAAATGGACAAAAGAACGTGTTGACTTGAGCCTCGGGGTAGGGCTTGTCCCACGTGTGGCGTCGTCCACAGTTGCTCACAACACTCTTTCACCTTCACCTGTCATTCTCTCTCTCTCTCTCTCTCTCTCTCTCTCTCTCTCTCTCTCTCTCTCTCTCGTGTGCTCTGCCCAGTATTTCAAACTAAGATTAGAAAAAAGTAACAAAAATGAAATTCAAGAACAATTTGAAGATTCACGAAAATGAAAGTTGTTCGAGGAGTCAGTTGAAATCTTCCTGGTCCCAATAGTCTTGGGCCTTTAAGCAGTCCGAGGGATACTGGTTGTGCCCTCCGCACTCTGCACACACAGGCTGAAGTCGTCCTGGAATTATTACTTTGAATGTGAATGGGGAATCAGCGCAGCCTTTGGCGTGCAATGTTATAAAGTGGGGAATCTCGCTTTTGTCTTCGACTTGCGTGGTAATCATGACGCGATCAGCCATCCATTTGTCCATGAAGCGAGTGATGATTGGTCTTTGCTCTCCCATGACTTGAGCAACGATCATTTCAAGCGTTTCGAGATCAAAAGGAGGGGGCACCCATTCGAGAACGATAGTCTGCGACTCTATAGCCCGGCTGTATATTATGGAGGTTGTTTGGTTGCCAAACTCAAGTCCCACTCCATGCAGCTTGTCCACGTCGATGTAGCCGGAATCTAGGTCGACGTAGACCTTGAAAGGAGCCTTGAGACGGTAGATTCTTAGGATGTACTCATCGAGGACTTCAGACCCGCGAATCATTTTAGTCTTTTTAAGAATTTCTTCCCGAATGCGTGTTGAGGGAAGGGTGTCGGCGTCAGGTCCTTGGAGGTCAATCAGTGCAGTGTTTTTGCGGTGCAGATTATCAAAGACGTTCTTGTCGGTGGCAACAGTTATGTACATCGAGAGAACCTTGGCTGACATCTGTTGCTGTGGGGAAATATTCAAAATAATTCTGAGCTGGAGTGTTAAGTAAGTCAGTTAACTTTACGACGCGATTCGTTGAATACTCACTTCCTGAAGAGAACCGTTGGTTAGTATGATTAGTTTACGTGTCGTCGAAGTAAATGCTTGATTAACATGTAAATTTACCCAAGCGCTGCAACTGCTTTTGTCACCGAACCCCGCATTTTAGCATTTTCCTCGCACTACGGCCGTTAAAAAATTTGATAATAGTGTAGTTCAGCCTTTTTGCTGCGTTTTGTCATTGATGCAAGAGCCGGCGCTCATTGCATACAATTATAATTCACGTTTTCGAGAGACAATGCCAATATTTTGACCCTCTCATGCCTGTTACGTGACTACGGAAAGGGGGACGATGTCGCGGAAAAAATGAAGGGTGGCTATTGCGATCGTCGTCGCTGGTTCTCGGCAGACATTTGTTTGCCTCCCTTCGACCACAAACGAGGTGCGGTGTGTCATCCTTATTCAAAAAAATTATTTTAGTACTCGAGGTTCTCAGAGGCGAATATAAATACGTTAAATCTAATGATTGAAAATAAATTAATTTCGTTCGTGAATATAGGGCCTACATTGACAGGGGCAAAACGTTTAGTATAATTTTTTTAACTTTCATGCCTGAGCTCCTCTTTTATTCCCCCGATACCCCTATCAATACATTACAGTAACGTTTGTTTTGAAAGAGAGCCATATTTTACGTCACTTGCCCTAAAAGGTGACCCGGCCACAGGGCAAGGGTCGGACCGCAAAACATGACAGTTTCCTAACGTCAGGTGCGGTTTCTGAGCACCGCGTTGCCTGTTGGTTAGAAAGAGAATTATTCTGAAGGACGTCCCTTTCACCCGGGTCGCAGGGGGAGGGTAAAAAAAGTGAACTCCTAAACGTGTCAACAAACACACAAAACTACATGTAATTTCCCAATCAAAAGATACATTCAGACTACAGACTTCTGAGAAGAGGCACATAGTTGTAAAATGTCTTACATTTACTAATGTATTTTGAAAGAGAGCCAGATTCAACATCGGTAGCTGTCAACTATGACCCCGCCTCAAGGCAAAGGCGGGACGACAAAACAAGGCAGTTGTGTCACACCAGGCGTGGGGTTCTGAGCGCTACTTTTTCTGATGGCTGGAAAGGAAAATGGTCTTTACACTCTGTTTGCTCGGGTCGTTGGTGGAGGGGCGAGGAATCATTGCATTTTTAGACTTGTCACTGAACAAGCAAAATTGTACTCCGAGCATGAGTTACGTTTAGAGTACAGACGTCCGAGAAATAACACATAAGTAAGAACCGTCTCAATAGAGAGAAGATTAGCATTCTGCATTCTGTTGGTTTTACGAAACAGCATGCACAGGTCAGGGACAATCTTCCTTGTATGTCAGACTATATACTCAAATATGTGCTAGATGAAAAGAACATGTCGATCTATGAGCCAAAAAAGATCAATGGGAATTGTGTGTGAGTTTTGAGTCTTGACAACGTCAGCCACACTAAGTGGGAATCTCATATCATGTTAGAAAAGAAAATGACAAAGAAAGGGCACACCATGGATAAAACGTTTGCTCTTAGGCAAGAAAACATTGTGATGATTTGCATGAATCTTCAGGGTGTACTTTTGGCGCTGTCTATCATTTCCTCCAGCTCTTGTTTCAAAGGCATGCACATAATCTTCAATGCGACCTCGTATGATGCCATCTATTACTTATGACACAAGGCATAAGGTCGCTTGATTGCAAATGAGTTCACAGGTTGTTTGATAGACTTTTTCAACGTGCACAAATGCGTAAAACCCAGAAGGTTATAACAATATTTATTATACAGCTACGGGTGTGTGTGTGTGTGTGTGTGTGTGTGTGTGTGTGTGTGTGTGTGTGTGTGTTTGTGCGTGTGTGTGTGTGTGTTTCTTTGTGTGTGTATATTTGTGTATCAGCACAAAATTGCATCTATTTCTAATGTCGTGAGTGTCTTTTCCACTATAGCAAACACCGAAGTAGAAAATAAAATCTTATTCGAGGTCACACTCATTTGTAAAAGTAGATATATGCACTGTGTCATTGAACGGCGGCTTTAAATAAAACACACACAATATACAGCCCACTAGGCTATGTTTCAATTTTCAGAAGTGCAATTTTTATAATTCTAATTATGTCAACGAAGACCCTATACAGTGGAATTTGTGGATCACATTTTCCTCCATGATTTTGGCAAAAGTGCAGTCCACAAAACTGTGAGGTGGGGTAGGTAAAAAGAAGACCAAACTGTTAAGCCTCTGATATACATAAGGAGAAATTCTTTGCAAACTGAACTCAAACGAAGAGTGGGAGAGTCTTCTAAGTCCAGAGACAAGGAAAACTTAACAAACAGTTCCTCAACGGCGTATCATTCTCCTTTAAAAATCGCAAAGAGAAAGTTTCAGGATCTGAGAGACAAAAAGAGTAAGATAATGAAAGATGATCATTCAGTCATTCACGGGGTATAGAAGTTTGATACTAATCAAGTTCTCAACCCCCACCCCTCCCCCCCCCCCCCAACCCAATAAGAAAGGACGTACACTTACAATTGGAGAAAGAAGGATAGAAAGAGACAGAGGTCGTAAATGAAGGAGGATGAATTCTTAAATTACAAACAATATTATGCTATTCACGTAAGGATGATAAATGTTTATATAGTGGTGAAATAATGAATAGCTTTCTGTTTCACTCAGTCTGTAATTTCATACTTAGTTTTAAATTGGTCTTTCAAAATCTTTTGTATAACAATATTTCTTGCTTTCGTATATTTTTAAATATACCAAGGCCTCAAATAAGAGAAAACACACTGCATAATAACGGTGAATACAACACCGCCAGGCGTTCGTCCATAGAGCATGGCCGTGCAGTGCCGCCCACATTTTTTTTATGTTCTATTACGTAAAACACCCACAATAATAAAATAAAAGAAGCCAGAAGCAAACACTAGCCAAATATTATATCAAAACAGGGTCCTCACTGGCGTTATAACTACCATTTCTGGGTCTATAGCGCCGTAAAACATCTACTATGCCATGCCAAAGTCCCCGCGTTTTAGCTAAACATAATGGGATATTCAAAAGTGTAACCTGACCTATAAATCGCTCTTGGGGATAACCCAAGCGATGACGACACTCGTAGCGAGTTTCTCTGTACATTGATATTGATAAGACGGCACATCTCAAATGTGTCCCTGCCGGTCAATATAAGTCATATGAAGAAAATTTCCAAACTGGGTTAACATTATTTTAAAATACTATCACCTTTTTCCTACAATTTAAAACAAAAATGAAGTAAATATGACCATATTTGACGAAAATACAGAGCTTTTAATTGTGCGAGGTGAGGAAACGCCAAAAGGAGAAAATGGCCTACGAAGTTGAGCAACATGTTTCCATAGCAATGGAGGTCTTAGAATTGAGATAGAAACTTGAAATTTATGGTCGATTTTAGTCGTTTATTTTTATCTTAAATGAAGCTGAAGACATCAAACTTTCAATTGATTTTTTAAAAACAAATTCATGGAAAGTCACTTTTTTGCCTTTCAAGCCTCGTAGCTGATAATAGCATACTGCGTCTTACGACTGATATTGACCGGGGGAGACAGAAATATACTTCTGCCGAATAGTGCCGAAACAGCCCACAGTAGGCAGTCTGAAAGCAAACGTGATAGACCTATACTATTCTTTGCCAATATTATGTGAGCCCCGGAGCAATCCAGCGGAGTGCTCAAGTGAATTGGGATTGGTTCATTGTCTATTTTGCCACTATTTTAAGTGACTCTGTGACCGTGAACCTGAGGTAGGTGAACGTGACCGTCCTATGAGTTGTGCCTTTGAATGGTTTTGTAGTGGAGTAATGAAAGTTATTACTTGAGTGTTCAGTTCCAATACAGGATGAACGAAATTGATGTTTAGCTAACATAAAATTTAGTACTAGAAATCAAAGCGACAAGAAAAAAGAATGGAAATAAAAGCACGAGATCCTCCCTCACGAATCCAAAGATCCTAAAATTGCCCACCGTCTCATTTACTATGCCCTTTACTATCTTCAGCATGGGATAGCTTAATTGTGCACGTCCACTTTTTAGCCTCACGAGCCGCCCCTGAACACCGCGTTTCATAAAGCCTACTGATGAAATCGTGAACTCCGCACCTGTATGGAATTCAAGACCGCATCAGGCGAGATTCTAATATGAAAATCGTGAATCCCACACTTTTTCGAAAAAAAGACCATCAAAGGTTAAAAATGTACCACAGTATTATTTCTAAAAGGTAATTGACTAGATTTATCCATTTCATTTAGTTTGTCTTGGACGCCAAATGACGAAGAAAATCAGTTTTTCCCTCTCCTGTAAAGTTTGCTTCGTGTGGAATTCACGATTTCATCAGGCGACCGACGTCTTTCTATTGACAGGTTTCTATGTATGTTCCATTTCTTGGAGGTCTGTACTCTAAACGTATCACTTGTTCAGAAGGTCATCATAATCATAATGAGACTTGCGTGAGGCGGTTTGGGCTAGCCCGACTATTGGCACCTTTCGGTCCACATCCCCGTCTTCTGCGTGCTTTTCTGTCTAGGAGTGCTCCCATATCCTAGAACTTCCCTGGGTTTGCCTGCTAGGCAGCAGGTTTTTTAATCAGAATTTTCCTTCTCCTAGATGAACTGTCATCCCTGGCTAACAAGTTCCATCTACCCGAGATGTGTGGATATAGCGCCCCAGTCTCGTTAGAGAGTCTTTCACCCAGCACTTAGGGTATTTTACACTGAGTAGAAGAAAAGGATCCCACACCACAATCTTCACCCCGCCCTCTATCCTCACCGCCATTTTGGTCTGCGACAATACAAATATTATTATGTTCTCTCAGTATCATTTATTTATGCTGTTCTGTTCTGTGAATTCATCAATGTCTTCTAAGTTCTAAGGTGTCTGGGTAAGCTTCGTGGGATTGTCTTTACTCAAGGATGTACTGGAGAGAGAAAGAGAGAGAGAGAGAGAGAGAGAGAGAGAGAGAGAGAGAGAGAGAGAGAGAGAGTGAGAGAGAGAGACAGAGAGACCAGTGAGAGAGAGAGAGAAAGAGGATTACTATAGGAGATGTACGCTTCATATTATCTTCCTTGTATTATTGTACAGCGTATTGAGCATTTCTTTGTGGAAATGTGCTTTATAATGCAATTGATTATTTATTATTATTATTATTATTATTATTATTATTGTTATTATTATTATTATTATTATTATTATTATTATTTTTATTATTTAGATATTCGCAGCTAACCTCTATATGTAGAGGCCGTTCCACTATCCGCAACCTGTGGACGCACCGGGTTGGGGTTGGTCGTTCTCGACCCAGGTTCAGAAGGTATTTTTACCTCTATGGTGCTACGTCCAAAAATTAATTTGCCCCTTTCCCAAAGACCCGGGTAAACGGAGTGTAAAGATCATTTTCCTTTCCAGCCAACAAGAAATGCAGCTCTCATAAAATCACACCTGACATGACAACTGCCTTGGTTTGTCGTCCTGCCTTTACCTTGAGGTGGGGTCATTGTTGGTGGCCTCCGACGTAGAATCTGGTTCTCTTTCAAAATAAATAAACAGGTTCAGACATACCTATGTGCCACTTCTCGGAGGTCTGTGATCTTAGCGTACATTTTGATCAGAAAAAAAATTGTGTGTGTACAATAAGCAATTCAATTTCTCTGGCCCCATCCCCTACGGTCTGGGCGAAAGGGACGTACCGAATAATTCTCATTCATAACAAATGTTATGAGTGTCTTTATTGGGATATCAGGACTTTAAGAAACAGGAAACCATGCATAAAACTTTTTAAAAAATTTCTACAACAAAGAACACTACATAATTTTACTCGCAATTTGAATTGAAACTTGTTTGAAACAACCATAAAGTAGAACTTAATTCGAAAACAAATTTTAACTTATCCAAAGACTGGAGAAAGAGGCTAAAACAACACCTGGACTTGGATGGCTGGTGCCTCTATAGATAATTTTATTATTTATGGTCAAGGTCAAGGTCAAGTTTTGGTGTGTTTAAACTAAAACACAAGCGGATAGTTAACTGTTAATGAACGTTAGGAGTACCCCATTGGCCGATATTTACTGTAACAGCCATCTTGTTTGTGTCTTAAAATAGTGTTCTTCATTCTGACAAAAGACAAAAGAGTTTCCAGGTCTACAGTCTCACTGTCTGATCAGGAAAAAAATGTTGGGCCAAACTATGCAGTGTGGGCCAAGGAATACTGCCCACGATTCTGTGGCCTTTGTCGTAAGGATTGTTGATGAGAATTTTTTAGAAGTGAGAAAGAGACGAAGTAAAGAGAAAGTGAAAGTAAACTTTCTTGTTTTTCTTTCTAAAAGTAAAGTTAATGTTAATGAGGTTCGGTTTCTTTATTTTGGGTTTTTTTCTATGTTCTCTTTCGTAGTTTCTCGATTTTTATTACCCGGGATTTGTCTTTCGATTTTTTATTTCCGAGTGGTGTTTTGTTTGTTTGTTTGTTTTTGTTGTTTTTTTGATTTTAATGCAAAAATCGCGACCGCAAATATCAAAATTTGCCAAAAATCGCGGCCGCGTCAAACGCAGAAGCTAGCCTTATGCAGTTGCGAGCACCGTAAAACCCCTACTAAAACAAACAAAGACGATGCGGTTTTTGGGCATATTTTGGTCCGCGAATCGCGGCCGCGATTTTTTGGCATTTTTCCAAGAACTACACAGCCGGGGGGAGAAAAAATCGAAAAAAACGGGGTATAAAAACGAAAAAAAAAACCCAACAAAAAAACGAACCTCTTTTCTTTTAGAAAGAAAGTTTATTTACACTTCCGCTTCTCTACTTCTCTTTCTTACTTTTTGACCCCACGTATATTTGTTATTTTCATGTGAGAAAAAGTCTTGTACTTTACGTACTATTTATATTGATATTTCTCTTTTACTTTTCTCTCTTTGTTGTGTTTTAATTTGCTGGTGTTATTTTATTTTATTGTTCTGATGTGTTTTCTATTTTTAGCGTTTATCGTAATGTCAATATCATTTAATTTGATGTTGTTCCTACCTTTTTTTTAAAAAGGCGTTATGTGAAAGCGTGTCTCCACCAAACCCGAATACATGTACATGTACTGACACTGGCAGGACCCTTGTGTGTGATTCGATAATTTACATGCAATATCCTGTACTTTTTCTTGAATTGTTGAAAAACACACGTTTAGGGTTAAAACGGCGACTCTTCGGAAAGGTGGACACACACACGCTCTTATTTGTTCATTTTTGTGGTTGTTTATGTTCTGTTCTAAGTTTGATTTCATTCTGTTGTGAAACCTTTATTTTTCACGTTTTTACACTCTGTGTGGCTACCAATGATCTTCTGGATGCTTGAAACAGAACACAAGAAATTCTGGTGCTTTAACATTTTAAGTTACCTCGATCAACATATTGCCATATAGGTGGTCACACAGAGTTTAAAGTTTTAAAATTATTGGCAACTTTTAAGGCAATTTTTGTAATTTTTGTGGCAACTTTTGGACAATAAAATAGCAACAAACGCAGATGCCAGATAGTAGCTCCTCGTGTCCCTTCACTTCATGAAGGTGATAGTTACGCTAGGTCGAGAGTGTCACCAGTGGCCAGCAAATGCAACTAATGCGGAAATTGTAACCATCCTTGAGGAAAATTCAGTGATGGGTGATGTAGTCGTCCTCACCGACGGATCAGTGAGGCGTGGGCGTTCGGTGCTCGAGTTGACGGGAAGATAATTAAAGAACAGTCTGGAGCCTATGAGTGCATTACTTCGAGCATGGCAATGGAGGTTAAGGCAATAACACTATTAACAGAGGCGCTGGAATGGATCAGTATTGGAGCGTACAACATGCCCTATTCGTCACAAATTCGACAGTGACTGGAGAGCTTCCATTACAAATAGCCACCTCCTAGGGATTACATGGGTGTTCTGCCCTGGTCCCGCCGGGGTGCAGGGAAATGAGCGTGCTGGTGAACTTGCCGGCAAAGGAGCACCCAATGGCCGAATCATGCTCGACCCACCAATGGGGATCGCCAGATGCAAGGAGAGCCTTCACGACCAAGAGGAGATAGACTCCCACACGCTCAGCACAATACATGTAAAAGAAAAGTGTGTGCGGCGCACAGCGGAAAAAAGTTTGCTCCGAGGAGTGGTCAGGCGTGTCTCAAACCAGCTCCTCATGGAGACAATTAGCAGGAAGACCCTGAGGTGGACGCTGGAAAAGAGAGATGAGCAGCTATGGACATGTGCCGCCTGCTATGATTCTAGCTCTAGATCCAAGTAAATCCAAGTAAAATCCTCGTGTCCCGCAGCCCTAAGAGTAGAATCTAGCCGTTATCAAGCCAAACATTCGAGTTGTGAGTAAAGTGAAGCACATCGACTCATTCAATACAAGTAGTGGTCATTAACTGCTGGGAAAAAGGAAGGGCTTAAACACAGGGCGACCATTTTCGATCCGAGCACATCTCAGCACTTTTGCTTCTATCGAGAGGTATGCGAGATGTGAGCAAAATGGTAGGCCTACCAACTTAACCAACACATTATGATTTCAAATGGTCGACAAAATCCGGAATGCAGGTTCGAGAGAAACTAATGAATCATTTTACTACAGAAGGGTCCGTTTCTTGGCAAAACAATTGTCTCTCTTTTAGTTTCAGTAGAGGTTTTACGGCGCTCGCAACTGCATAAAGTCATATCAGCGCCACAATTGTCTCTAAGCCGTAAATAACATAAATGTATCAATGAAGAAACAGCAAGGGCAAACGGGTTGTCGGATTGTCTCGGTGGCAAGATAGGTGGATTGTAAATGGATAGTGAGATTATGGATTTATGTATGGGATTTTAGACCACCAGGGATCGTTAACGTGCACAACTGGCACACGGGCCCTCCGAGATTTGTCACTTTTCGAGAAGGCTAGGCGTAGATCTTTCCTACCAGAAGATCAGGAGTGTGGCTGAAAGACAGCAGTAAGACGGAGCCAAGGTGTAGCAGTAGAAAGGCTGCAGAAAGAGTAGGGAGCCCAGAGGAGGGGGCAAAGGAGGTGAGGGGGCGGGGGCAGAAAGAGGAGACGAAAGCAGACAACAGAACTTTGCTTGAGAGCAGAAAAGCAGGGGAAAGGAGACAGTTTTAGAGAAGAAAATATTTCTGTCGTTACTCGGATTCGAACCCGGGACCTTTGTTGAAATAGAGGCCAACACCTTAACCTCTAGGTCACGAGAGCCCCCTATAGGTGTATGTAGATCCAATATTCGATTAAGTAAAACAAAATTACATGGACCATCAATGCCTAACTCCTCTCCAATTCCCTCCCATTTCCTTTGTATACACTATTGGAATGGAATGGTTGTCCTCAGTTTTGTCGTACAAATAGTGCCTTTTCTGCACAGCCACAATCAACATTTAATTAATTTTGACGACTCCATCCTGCACCAGTGTGTGTAGTGTAGACCTACTCGCCCGTGTAATGATACGCCACACCAAAAGCTGGGAGACAATCGGAAGAAAATTTAGTGCTGCGCTAATATACTCTCGATACAAAACCTATTAAGAAATCTATGTATAGGGAAGTTATCGAGTTAACGAGGCAGATAAACTGTGTCGGCAATGAGGGAAAGAGGTACAATGTATTCCTGTGTCACCGGTTGTTCTAACGACAAGTTCATCGCTATCCGACAGACAGAAACAACAGAGGGAGAGTAAAGAAGTAGGGCCTACCAGTAGCGCCCTTCAACCACCCGCCTATCCTCACTGCACGCAATACATGTTTCGGTATCAAAATCGTCATAAATTAGATGAAAAATCCTATTACTATCATGTACACACAGGAAGAGCAACAAAAAACAAAGGGGGAAAAATCAAGTCAAAGACAATCGAAAACAAAGAAACAATTCAAAGACAAACTGAATACATTGTACAAATTTAATAATCATTTTGGCATTCCATGAAATCAGAATCAAGAAACAAGAAATCAACGTATTGTATGTAATGTAAGACAATGCAGTCACTCTCCACACACTCAAACAAAACAAGAGTCAAATCACACTGACTGGAACACAAAGCACTTTAATGGCTTTCTAAAAAGTTTGTTTGGGGGGTCTTGCTGTGTCAGTTGCTGATGCTGTCTGCGTATGATGTCGAGGGGTTGTTGCCGACGATGTGACTGCTTGCGGAATTTGATACATTGTGGACAGTACATAATACTGTGGCTGTGCCGGGTCTGTGGCCCAGGCGTGGACGGAATGCTGCTCACACAGACCACTACAATGGTGGCAAGCTATGTGGCACTCCGGGGTGGTCTAGAGGGTGCAGATCGTTGTCACTGCTTCCGATCAGCAGCCTGACACATTGATGTAGGATGTAGTGAGGAATGTCTGGGTCAGCCTCGGCCAGGATCTGTTCTTAGTAGCGTGTTCCATGACTGCATGTGTCGATCATTGATCGTGATGTCCCTGTTTGGCTTTACGTATACCACCACTGAGCGTAGGGAGATCCCTCATTAGTATTCGTACATGATGCATAGATCTATCGATAACGTTCACGTTAGTTTTTGTCTTGTGCAGTCCTACTTTAACGTAATGTGGAACCTCATTGTTGCTGAATAAGGCCAGGATTAGGTCGGCGTTTAGTTCGACAACTTCAAGGGGGAGAGTCGAAGGTCCCGACAAATGCTCCCCTTGACCACAACGGTGACACACTCCATGTGGACGGCTGAGAGGGTGCACATCAGCAGCCCGACACATTGACGTAAGCTGTAGGGGGGAGGGCGGAAAATTGCGCAAGTGTTACCATGTTATGCAACGTTTTACGCAATAAGCCGCCTTCCTATGGATGGTAAATTGCGCATGTTTTTGAGTGTGGTATCGATTCTGAGGTAGCTGTGGTCGAATCGGTACTGTGACCTGGACTATGATTAAGTGTTCACTGAAAACAGTTCAAGTAGTGGACCTTACTACCAGGTTAGGTGGGGGGGGTGTTACAATATATAGCTGAAAATAGTCCGGTGAGTTTGTCTCAGAAAAAACATAAAATAAGGAAATATATTACCAGCCCTGTATAAACTGTGTAAACCCAATGTAATTTAGTCATGCCCAAGAAGAAACTAAGAATGGGGGTTTTCATGACAGAGAAAGGACGAAAAGGGCTCCTACACAGAGGCTGTCACTATACAGATTGGCAGAAGTTTGCAAGAAAAGTACACGGTGGAGGTGCACAAGTAAAAATTGCACTGCCACTATCCAGATCCAGGGCACAACACCATACCGAAATCTGGAAAAGAGCACAGTCATCAACCGCCATCAGAGCATAAAGAGGGAATGTGTGCAACTAGAAACAGTCTCAAAACAAAAGCGATTGAACAGTCAACTGAGCGACCATCCAAGCTTGTTTTGTCCTGAAATTATCAGTTAAATAACAGTCTTAATAATTGGCTAACGGAAGAGGTCTACTACTTCAACTTATAAGCTTACATATAAATATAATTTCAAGTCAATACTTTGTCGTATGCCTAAGAAATACTCGATTCCAAAATTCCCTGCGCAATTTTCCTATAGGTTTTTGGAAAACTCCTTTGAACTTTTGGACAATGTATGTATGTATGTAGTATAGGGTTTTACGGCACTCGCAACTGCTAAGGTCATATGAGCGCGCGAAACACAAGTTGTTTACTTTCGCAGAAGTTCCCAGCACGATTGGTTAACTAATTGACTTTAAAATGCTAAAATTTTAAAATATTAAAATTCAGTGTAAATATATTTGTGATTTAAAACAACTCTTATAGGTAACAATAACTTTTGGACAATAGAGGCTGACCTTTCTCAATAGGATAAAAACTTGCGCAATTTTCCGCCGCCCAAGATGTAAGGAGGAATGTCTGTGTCAGCCTCAGCCAGGATCTGTGGTTTGTTGCGCATTCAATGACTCTGTGCCTTGATCGTGATGTCCCTGTTTGGCTTTGCAAAGGACTTTGCCAGCGTGTTTACAATGTCGAGAGATTTACGCCCGTTCCTGACTGAAGGTCATCGGCACCCACTGAAGATAGATTCTCCTCCTCTCACGGGCCACCAGATGCAAGTTCCATTTCTCGAGTGTGATGAGGTGCGTTGACGCGTGCGTGACTTGTTAAAATTTGCAACGTTGTTCGCAGCGGTAGATGGTTTTGATTGTACGGTATTGAAAGATGAGAGGGGTGGGGTTTCTTTCAAATACCATGGTGGTGGCTGGTGGAGGGCAGTGATACAGTGTCTGCCCCGTTGAGAGTGATTGGTAGTGGGAGAGAACCCGGAGGCTGACCTTTCTTAGTCGGAGTCTCTTCAGACTAGAGGTTGCCTTTTTTAAAACAGAGCAGGCGTGTTCCTCTTGAGTTTGAAGATTGTTGCTTCTTAGTTAGCCTGTCAGTCATTTCCTTTTCACCAGTTTGTTACATGTATTACATCACCACAAGAACGAGTCACTCCGGGGCTCGTTGGAGCCCCTGTCTTGCTCTCACAGATCCATTCGACAAACACACTTGCGGCTCATCCCCGTCCGCTTTTTCTCTCACACCTCCACCACCCACCCCCTTGCATGCAAATAAAAGTTTCTGCAGTCATTCACATTCGTTCCATGGACAATTTGCAGTTTACAATTCTTCAATATTTATTTCATTCATTCTTGAGCTGTGTTCATACACTCATCGCCTTTTTACCCTATCGGTAGTCTGGTCGTCGTACTCTGTCCACACAGAGTAGTCTTGTCAAGCCCGCCCGCCCTCTCCTTATCAATTTTGTTGTTGTCTGTCATAGGGGCTTCTACGCCCCCATGGACACAGTTTAGATCATTTAGGAGGCGGCTTCAACCCTGCCTGTCAGGGTAGATCTAAGTCCACGCTGAGATTGATACAATATCCTAGCAGAAA
Source organism: Aplysia californica (assembly GCF_000002075.1). Lineage (NCBI taxonomy): Eukaryota > Metazoa > Mollusca > Gastropoda > Aplysiida > Aplysiidae > Aplysia > Aplysia californica. The sequence goes on along the minus strand of NW_004797622.1, from coordinate 194,937 downwards.
GACCCACATAAACTACTCGTTGAAACTTCTCCCAACAAAACAATTAAACTCAGGTCTGCTGCGTGCGATGGCTAGAATCTAAGTGCCTAACCTCTACACCACAGACACCAGTCCGTCCTCGTCGACATTTTGGCCAACAAACAAAACATTCGCTCACTCTCATTCTCCCCAGCTCAAATAGCTTTCATCGCCGCCCCTTTCATGTCTGTGTTGAAAGTGTATTGCATTGGAAATATTCAAAAATAGTGTTGGGTGTGTGGGTCCTATCGCTAATTAATGTTTATAGCTCAACCTGCTCAATTGTTTTCCTCAATAAATTGCAAAAATTTAGAGTATGATGTTTTGGATGTCGGCTGTCTGTTGTAAAAGTATGTTTAGAGAAATGGTTCTGTATAATAGATCGTCTACTTGTGTGTTTGTGTTTGCATTTAGCAGTTTTGCTAGTGTGCTGTTAAATGTCTAGCGCAGTGTTCTGTACCGCTTCGTCTGTATGTTGTTCTGCGTAGAGTGCGGTGTAGAAAGTTCGAAAGGCATATGCTATTTTGTGTGTGTCTGTTTGTGTGTTGCCTTGAGTGTCTGTAATCTCTGTGATCATTTTATTATTTTGTGTACGGTTTGTTCTAACACTAAGTATACTGGCGACAGTTTCTCGTCTTTCACTGTTATATCTCGCGCGAATTTATGCTCCTCTATATTTTCTTTTGTTTTATTTCTTCGAGATCTTCCTTAAATTCACTATGTTTTGTGCGTCCTGTACCCCTAAGGCCTCTATCGCACTACGACAGTTTGTCCTGGGACAGAACCGTCTGGAGTTTGAAACCTTTGAATTAGAGTGTAGTGTACCGCACCTACTGGGACAGTACACTCTTGTCGATTTGAGTCCCGAGCAGTTGTGAATTGCTACAAAATCGGTGGGATAGGACTATCCCAGTCCTGGGGTAATGTCGTCTGTGATTATAAAGAAATATAGCCGCCTGTCGCATTAGGACAAAATTGTCCCAGACTTCGTGGCGCCTGCTGTCAAGATCGTGGGGCTTGCGTGTTGTGCCGTATAGTCACTTTAAAATTTGCCTCCGCGAAGGATTAAACTTGGGGCATAAAATTTTAAAAATAATTATCACATCTCAAAACTGATTTCATATTTGGAATCAGCGTCTCAAAATAGCAAAATGGCTCACGGGGAACCTGAACGTCTAAACGTAGGCCTACTGGGTCGAGCGTGTCGGTGGAATCTGTTGGTGGTGAGGTGTCGAGTGAAGGAGCAGGCGGTGTTGGTGTGGGGGGTGTTGGGGTGAGCTGTGTTGGTTCTATTTCTGTTTCTGTTGTGTTCGGTGT
>NW_004797622.1:191962-193502 GCF_000002075.1 Aplysia californica | reverse complement strand
CCGATTCTCAAAATTCAAGAAGCATAATTCTTAGAATTGAAAATTCTTTCTCAGGTACCAAAAAAAAGGGGACAAAAGTGAAAATTTAAATTTTCATTGGCATTGCTAAATACAACAAACACACACACACACGCTCACACACACGCTCACACACACGCTCACACACACGCTCACACACACGCAATTGCTGGTCCAGTGACCTGGCACTCCACAGGAGTAGTTACTAATACATCGATGGTTTCTGTTTTTTTGTCGGTGTTGTGTAATGCGATTTTGGCATAATGTGGAATGTCTTCATCTTCGTACTCCGCGACGTACCAAATACCTATCCGCGTTGTTATTTTGTTTTTGAGGAAAGATCTTTTTCGGTTTTGACTTGTCCAGGAATGTATGCAGAATGTCGTCTACCACGTCGGGTGGAAATGAAGGGGGAACCCAAGATAAATACAGCTTTTTTTTTTTCTCTTGTTGGTTTTTGTATACTTGCTCGTATGTAAGAATCAATTTGGAATTCTGTGTCGTGTAGCAGTGTTTCGGGTATTGAGTTGTCTATTGTGATGTAGATGTTGAAAGATGAAATTGTTCTGTAGATAGTTACCACGTGGGTTTCTTGAAGTCCATATCTGGTGACTCCACAGGAGTGACAGGCCACTGGACGGTTCGGCAGTGTTACGAGTATGTCGATTAATTCTGTCTTCTTGTCGGTGTTGTCTCCCCCTAAGTATGCTGAATCCGTTCGTTTCTTCCAAGTCGCTATTTCTACTTCTACTTCTATCTTCTGTTGTTCTTTTCCTAACTGCTGCGGCTCTTCAAATTCTTCTTGGCGTTTTTCTATGCTGCTTTGAAGTCGATTTCGATGTTTTCTGTTGGTGTGTCTAACTGAGCAATATGTTCGCTTTCTTTGACCCAGTCTAATCGTACTGGGTCGAGCGTGTTGGTGTCATCTGTTGGTGGTGATGTGTCGGGCAAAGGAGCAGGCGGTGTCGGTGTGGGGGGTGTTGGGGTGAGCTGTGTTGGGTCTGTTTCTGTTGTGTTCGGTGTTGGTGTCGGTGATGTTAGGTCTAGTGTAGGAGGATCCGGTGGCGGTGAGCAGGGTCGTGGTGTGTTAGTTTGTTTCAGTGTCAGTGGTTTCGGCCTCGGTGAGGCCGGTCTTGGTGTGGCGGGTTCTTGCTGTGCGGGTGTTGTTGGTGTTGGGAGAAGGGGTGTCTTCTGTATGTGCTCTCTGTTCTGTTTGGGTGCTTGTCTGAGTGCGTTACTCTACGAATTTGTCGTTGTTGTTGATGTTGGTGGTGGTGGTGGTTGTTGTGGGTATCTGCCCGTTACTCTCGGGCAGTTACTTGTCCAGTGACCGGGCACTCCACAGGAGTGACAGGCCACTGGACGGTTTGGTAGTGTTACTTGTATGTCGATTAAATCTGGGGTTTTTCAGTGTTGTCTAATGTTACTTGTACATAGTGTGGAATGTCGTCTTCTTGGAATTCTGCTAGTATTAGGTGTCTGTCTGTGTTGTGGTTGTTTCTTTGTGGTATGATTTTGATCG
>NW_004797622.1:190842-191862 GCF_000002075.1 Aplysia californica | reverse complement strand
AGCTGTGTTGGTGTGGGGGGTGTTGGGGTGAGCTGTGTTGGTGTGGGGGGTGTTGGGGTGAGCTGTGTTGGTTCTATTTCTGTTTCTGTTGTGTTCGGTGTTGGTGTCGGTGAGGCAAGGCCTAGTGACGGTGGATCTGGCGGCGGTGAGGAGGGTCTCGATGTGTTGTTTTGTGTCTGTGTTTTAGGCCTAGGCGAGGTATAGTTTCTTTTTTTCTCGTGTTAGCTTTTGGATGTATGCGTGTGTGTATGAATCTATCTGAAACTGTGTGTCATGAAGGAGTGTTTCTGGAACGGTGTTGTCGAGTGTAATGTATATTATGTTGAATAAGGTTGGATTGCGGTATATGCTTACCACGTGGGAGTCGTTCAGGCCGTACCTCGTGGTAACCTAGTCGATGATTTGAGGGTTCCTGATCCGGCCTGCTCCCTTTCCGGTCAGCTTTACAATAAAGGTATTTTGTTTTCCTATTGCCTGATGAGTTCCGATCGGTTGTTGTATTTCAGTTTTGTTTGAAAAATCATGGCGTCACTTGGCTAACCTGTTTGAAAGAATATAAAAGAGTTAGATATCAACGAGGCAGGGGGGGACCAGCCTAATGATCCGGTGCCTCCCGTGCCAGGTAATTATGAATAGCTACGTGTCTTCATTTGCAATCCTGCACCGCTTGCGTTTTCGTAGTGATCTTGGTTTCATCTCCATGTTACGCAATTCAACCTCTATCAAAATCATAGCAAGTAATTTGTCACGTCCTTTATGTTTTAAGTAGGATGTGAGTCTACAACTGCTGCTGCGACACGCCTGTTGGGACAAAATAGTGCTTTTTGAGTCAACGGAGGCGAAATCGTAAATCTCAACACCGCTATGAAAAGAGACACAACTCTAAATGCTATTCCAGATTCAGAAAAAACGACTCCAGGGGAGGCTATTATAATTACGTGATCTTACCTCACAACACACTGGCAGGGGAATTTTAGTTGCAGTGGGGAGGTTCCCCGCCAAGCGCCTATCACGTCGGAG
>NW_004797622.1:182348-190742 GCF_000002075.1 Aplysia californica | reverse complement strand
TTCGGGTATTGAGTTGTCTATTGTGATGTAGATGTTGAAAGAAGAAATTGTTGTGTAGATATTTTCCACGTGGGTTTCTTGAAGACCATATCTGGTGACGACTTCCGCTTTCATCTGTGTGTTGTCTACGCGTCCTGCTTCCTTGCCGGTTAGTTTGATGATGTCACTCGGGTAACTGCCTCGTATGGCGCCAGCGTGTCACTGGTGGTCCTGTCAGTTATATTCCAACAACATTACCGCTCGAAATGGATTGTAAGCCGTGTTAGTTGGGGCAGCTTACCTTTCGTTCCTCTTGCATTCAGTGTTATTATTTTCAGTTCAGACTTCTTGTGGTGCTCAGTAAACATGAAATAAAAGAAGGAAACATAGTAATACACGAATTTAGTAATAATCGGATGCGTCGCCGCTATCCGTGTTCATGTATTGTGTAGTGTCTGTCCTAGGTTGTTTCTTTTTGTCTACCTTATCGCTATCTGTGTCTGTGTCCCTAAGTAAGTGACAGGCCACTGGACGGCCTGGGATAGTCACTAGCACATCAATTGTTTCCGTTTTCTTGTCATTGTTATGTAGGGCTATTTTCACGTAATGAGGAATATCTTCCTCCTCGTACTCCGCGAGTACTAATTATCTGTCTGCATTGTTGTTTTGTCTTTGTGGGAAGATTTTTTTGGGTTTGGACTTGTCTAAAAAAGTGTGTAGTATGTCATCTATCACGTCTGGTGTAAATGACGGTGGCACCCAAGATAGGTACAGCTTTTTCTTTTCTTTCGTGAGTTTTTGTATGTTTGCGTGTGTATAGGAATCTATTTGAAAGTCTGTATCATGTAGTAAGGTTTCTGGGATTGTGTTATCGAGTGTTATGTAGATGATGAAGGATGTAATATTTCTATATATATTTACCACGTGTGAATCCTTTAGCCCGTATCTTGCCACCACTTCCGCTTTCATTTGAGTGTTGTTGATCCTTCCGGCTCCTTTTCCTGTGAGTCTTATTATATAGGTGTTGTCTTCGTGTTGAGTTAGTTCAGTCCTGTTGTTGTAGGCTAGGTCTGTGAATAGCATCTTGGTTGATGGTTGTCCTCTGCTCTGCGTCTGAGAAAAAATGAGTAAGAAAAGGTTTAAGCAACAAAATAAGGTAGATACTAACTAGGCAGGGGGGACCAGCCGAATGACATGGTGCCTCCCGTGCCTGGTAAGTATGATTTGCTAAGTGTCTTCATTTGCTGGTGCAACCTTCCAGCGTTTTGACCGCTGAGCTTGCACAACTGGCAAATGCTGCAGAGCTCTCAGTAGGTCAAGGTAGATCTGAGCCACAGATCTCTTGAAGGCCAGTTGATCCAGAGGCAGAGTGTCATGAGCCGGTGACAACATGTACAGTAGCCGCACATTGTTGATGGCTACATCTGCCAGTAAGGCAAGCAATGGCTATCTTCTCTTCTTTGATCGGTTTTGACTTGTCCAGGAATGTATGCAGAATGGCGTCCACCACGTCGGGTGGAAATGAAGGGGGAACCCAAGATAAATACATTTTTTCCCCCTCTTGTTAGTTTTTGTGTACTTGCTCGTGTGTAAGATTAGTAAGAATCAATTAGGAATTCTGTGTCGTGTAGCAATGTTTCGGGTATTGAGTTGTCTATTGTGATGTAGATGTTGAAGGATGAAATTGTTCTGTAGATATTTACCACGTGGGTTTCTGGAAGACCATATCTGGTGACGACTTCTGCTTTCATCTGTGTGTTGTCTACGCGTCTTGCTCCCTTGCCGGTTAGTTTGATGATGTACGTATTCACTTGATGTTGGGTGAGCTCCGTTCTGTTGATGTACGACAAGTCGGTGTTGAACAGCATCTTGGTTTTCTTTTGCTCTGCGTCCTGAGGGAAAATATTGGAAAAAATGTTTGAGGAACAAATAAGGTCGATACCAATGAGGCAGGGGGGACCAGCCGAATGACCGCAGGAAAAGACCACCGTCGTCCACTGCTGGAGAAATCTACTTGCAATAAGGGAAGTGAGGGAGAGTTGAGCCAATTTTCAGATTTTTTTTTGCCTCAATTGTTTTATTTGAAAAGTTATACATCTGAAAAAGCATCAAAAGATAGCACATTCATTGCCTAATTAAATGTGCTATTCAAATCAAGTGCTGGTTTACAATTTGTAAGCCCAATGAGCATCTTTGAAGGTGCCTCGTATTGGCTCAACTCTCTCATGCAGAGGGAGACTTGAACCAACGCTATGGGAGAGTTGAGCCAGTAACAATTCTCCAATTTTCAATGGTTATGTAATGCATGATTTCAACAGAAATATTGTCCATCTCAGGATGTACCAGTTCTTTACCCGGTCCTATCGGAGACGGACGTTAAACTAGGAGGTCCCGCCTCTTCAATAACCTAATACTGTTGATAGGGGCGCTAAACCCATATCATTTTCAGTTCTTTACCAACAATGATCTTCAAGTCCACATGTGTTACTTTCAACGTTATTGCGGTAATAAAGTTTCATATTTTTTCATTGGGTACTTTCTGAGAATATACTGTGTGCAAAATCTGTCCTTAACTCCTTTAGTAGTAGGATAATCAATTCAATTCAAACATGTCAAACTGTTTTAGGCGATTTTTTTTTAACTTCCACGATATCTAAAAGATGGCAAGCATAACTGCCAAATCAAGCTTGAAATTGCTCAGCGCACCTCTGATGCAGTGGCACATTGCATGAACCACTCAGTGTGTTGGCCTTTCCCCCCACAAAGACTGCATCGTCTTTGTTTTGGCATTGATTTTAAGTGGTGGCCAAGACCGCTATGGCGAATCTCTGGTGCAACCTTCCGGCGTTTTGACCGCTGAGCTTGCACAACTGGCAAATGCTGCAGAGCTCTCAGTAGGTCAAGGTAGATCTGAGCCACAGATCTCTTGAAGGCCAGTTGATCCAGAGGCAGAGTGTCATGAGCCGGTGACAACATGTACAGTAGCCGCACATTGTTGATGGCTACATCTGCCAGTAAGGCAAGCAATGGCTATCGTCTCTTCTTTGATCGGTTTTGCCTTGTCCAGGAATGTATGCAGAATTTCGTCTACCGCGCCGGGTGGAAATGAAGGGGGAACCCAAGGTAATACAGCTTTTTTTTTTCTCTTGTTAGTTTTTGTATACTTGCTCGTGTGTAAGAATCAATTTGGAATTCTGTGTCGTGTAGCAGTGTTTCGGGTATTGAGTTGTCTATTGTGATGTAGATGTTGAAAGAAGAAATTGTTGTGTAGATATTTTCCACGTGGGTTTCTTGAAGACCATATCTGGTGACGACTTCCGCTTTCATCTGTGTGTTGTCTACGCGTCCTGCTTCCTTGCCGGTTAGTTTGATGATGTCACTCGGGTAACTGCCTCGTATGGCGCCAGCGTGTCACTGGTGGTCCTGTCAGTTATATTCCAACAACATTACCGCTCGAAATGGATTGTAAGCCGTGTTAGTTGGGGCAGCTTACCTTTCGTTCCTCTTGCATTCAGTGTTATTATTTTCAGTTCAGACTTCTTGTGGTGCTCAGTAAACATGAAATAAAAGAAGGAAACATAGTAATACACGAATTTAGTAATAATCGGATGCGTCGCCGCTATCCGTGTTCATGTATTGTGTAGTGTCTGTCCTAGGTTGTTTCTTTTTGTCTACCTTATCGCTATCTGTGTCTGTGTCCCTAAGTAAGTGACAGGCCACTGGACGGCCTGGGATAGTCACTAGCACATCAATTGTTTCCGTTTTCTTGTCATTGTTATGTAGGGCTATTTTCACGTAATGAGGAATATCTTCCTCCTCGTACTCCGCGAGTACTAATTATCTGTCTGCATTGTTGTTTTGTCTTTGTGGGAAGATTTTTTTGGGTTTGGACTTGTCTAAAAAAGTGTGTAGTATGTCATCTATCACGTCTGGTGTAAATGACGGTGGCACCCAAGATAGGTACAGCTTTTTCTTTTCTTTCGTGAGTTTTTGTATGTTTGCGTGTGTATAGGAATCTATTTGAAAGTCTGTATCATGTAGTAAGGTTTCTGGGATTGTGTTATCGAGTGTTATGTAGATGATGAAGGATGTAATATTTCTATATATATTTACCACGTGTGAATCCTTTAGCCCGTATCTTGCCACCACTTCCGCTTTCATTTGAGTGTTGTTGATCCTTCCGGCTCCTTTTCCTGTGAGTCTTATTATATAGGTGTTGTCTTCGTGTTGAGTTAGTTCAGTCCTGTTGTTGTAGGCTAGGTCTGTGAATAGCATCTTGGTTGATGGTTGTCCTCTGCTCTGCGTCTGAGAAAAAATGAGTAAGAAAAGGTTTAAGCAACAAAATAAGGTAGATACTAACTAGGCAGGGGGGACCAGCCGAATGACATGGTGCCTCCCGTGCCTGGTAAGTATGATTTGCTAAGTGTCTTCATTTGCTGGTGCAACCTTCCAGCGTTTTGACCGCTGAGCTTGCACAACTGGCAAATGCTGCAGAGCTCTCAGTAGGTCAAAGTAGATCTGAGCCACAGATCTCTTGAAGGCCAGTTGATCCAGAGGCAGAGTGCCATGAGCCGGTGACAACATGTACAGTAGCCGCACATTGTTGATGGCTACATCTGCCAGTAAGGCAAGCAATGGCTATCTTCTCTTCTTTGATCGGTTTTGACTTGTCCAGGAATGTATGCAGAATGGCGTCCACCACGTCGGGTGGAAATGAAGGGGGAACCCAAGATAAATACATTTTTTCCCCCTCTTGTTAGTTTTTGTGTACTTGCTCGTGTGTAAGATTAGTAAGAATCAATTAGGAATTCTGTGTCGTGTAGCAATGTTTCGGGTATTGAGTTGTCTATTGTGATGTAGATGTTGAAGGATGAAATTGTTCTGTAGATATTTACCACGTGGGTTTCTGGAAGACCATATCTGGTGACGACTTCTGCTTTCATCTGTGTGTTGTCTACGCGTCTTGCTCCCTTGCCGGTTAGTTTGATGATGTACGTATTCACTTGATGTTGGGTGAGCTCCGTTCTGTTGATGTACGACAAGTCGGTGTTGAACAGCATCTTGGTTTTCTTTTGCTCTGCGTCCTGAGGGAAAATATTGGAAAAAATGTTTGAGGAACAAATAAGGTCGATACCAATGAGGCAGGGGGGACCAGCCGAATGACCGCAGGAAAAGACCACCGTCGTCCACTGCTGGAGAAATCTACTTGCAATAAGGGAAGTGAGGGAGAGTTGAGCCAATTTTCAGATTTTTTTTTGCCTCAATTGTTTTATTTGAAAAGTTATACATCTGAAAAAGCATCAAAAGATAGCACATTCATTGCCTAATTAAATGTGCTATTCAATTCAAATCAAGTGCTGGTTTACAATTTGTAAGCCCAATGAGCATCTTTGAAGGTGCCTCGTATTGGCTCAACTCTCTCATGCAGAGGGAGACTTGAACCAACGCTATGGGAGAGTTGAGCCAGTAACAATTCTCCAATTTTCAATGGTTATGTAATGCATGATTTCAACAGAAATATTGTCCATCTCAGGATGTACCAGTTCTTTACCCGGTCCTATCGGAGACGGACGTTAAACTAGGAGGTCCCGCCTCTTCAATAACCTAATACTGTTGATAGGGGCGCTAAACCCATATCATTTTCAGTTCTTTACCAACAATGATCTTCAAGTCCACATGTGTTACTTTCAACGTTATTGCGGTAATAAAGTTTCATATTTTTTCATTGGGTACTTTCTGAGAATATACTGTGTGCAAAATCTGTCCTTAACTCCTTTAGTAGTAGGATAATCAATTCAATTCAAACATGTCAAACTGTTTTAGGCGATTTTTTTTTAACTTCCACGATATCTAAAAGATGGCAAGCATAACTGCCAAATCAAGCTTGAAATTGCTCAGCGCACCTCTGATGCAGTGGCACATTGCATGAACCACTCAGTGTGTTGGCCTTTCCCCCCACAAAGACTGCATCGTCTTTGTTTTGGCATTGATTTTAAGTGGTGGCCAAGACCGCTATGGCGAATCTCTGGTGCAACCTTCCGGCGTTTTGACCGCTGAGCTTGCACAACTGGCAAATGCTGCAGAGCTCTCAGTAGGTCAAAGTAGATCTGAGCCACAGATCTCTTGAAGGCCAGTTGATCCAGAGGCAGAGTGCCATGAGCCGGTGACAACATGTACAGTAGCCGCACATTGTTGATGGCTACATCTGCCAGTAAGGCAAGCAATGGCTATCTTCTCTTCTTTGATCGGTTTTGACTTGTCCAGGAATGTATGCAGAATGGCGTCCACCACGTCGGGTGGAAATGAAGGGGGAACCCAAGATAAATACATTTTTTCCCCCTCTTGTTAGTTTTTGTGTACTTGCTCGTGTGTAAGATTAGTAAGAATCAATTAGGAATTCTGTGTCGTGTAGCAATGTTTCGGGTATTGAGTTGTCTATTGTGATGTAGATGTTGAAGGATGAAATTGTTCTGTAGATATTTACCACGTGGGTTTCTGGAAGACCATATCTGGTGACGACTTCTGCTTTCATCTGTGTGTTGTCTACGCGTCTTGCTCCCTTGCCGGTTAGTTTGATGATGTACGTATTCACTTGATGTTGGGTGAGCTCCGTTCTGTTGATGTACGACAAGTCGGTGTTGAACAGCATCTTGGTTTTCTTTTGCTCTGCGTCCTGAGGGAAAATATTGGAAAAAATGTTTGAGGAACAAATAAGGTCGATACCAATGAGGCAGGGGGGACCAGCCGAATGACCGCAGGAAAAGACCACCGTCGTCCACTGCTGGAGAAATCTACTTGCAATAAGGGAAGTGAGGGAGAGTTGAGCCAATTTTCAGATTTTTTTTTGCCTCAATTGTTTTATTTGAAAAGTTATACATCTGAAAAAGCATCAAAAGATAGCACATTCATTGCCTAATTAAATGTGCTATTCAATTCAAATCAAGTGCTGGTTTACAATTTGTAAGCCCAATGAGCATCTTTGAAGGTGCCTCGTATTGGCTCAACTCTCTCATGCAGAGGGAGACTTGAACCAACGCTATGGGAGAGTTGAGCCAGTAACAATTCTCCAATTTTCAATGGTTATGTAATGCATGATTTCAACAGAAATATTGTCCATCTCAGGATGTACCAGTTCTTTACCCGGTCCTATCGGAGACGGACGTTAAACTAGGAGGTCCCGCCTCTTCAATAACCTAATACTGTTGATAGGGGCGCTAAACCCATATCATTTTCAGTTCTTTACCAACAATGATCTTCAAGTCCACATGTGTTACTTTCAACGTTATTGCGGTAATAAAGTTTCATATTTTTTCATTGGGTACTTTCTGAGAATATACTGTGTGCAAAATCTGTCCTTAACTCCTTTAGTAGTAGGATAATCAATTCAATTCAAACATGTCAAACTGTTTTAGGCGATTTTTTTTTAACTTCCACGATATCTAAAAGATGGCAAGCATAACTGCCAAATCAAGCTTGAAATTGCTCAGCGCACCTCTGATGCAGTGGCACATTGCATGAACCACTCAGTGTGTTGGCCTTTCCCCCCACAAAGACTGCATCGTCTTTGTTTTGGCATTGATTTTAAGTGGTGGCCAAGACCGCTATGGCGAATCTCTGGTGCAACCTTCCGGCGTTTTGACCGCTGAGCTTGCACAACTGGCAAATGCTGCAGAGCTCTCAGTAGGTCAAGGTAGATCTGAGCCACAGATCTCTTGAAGGCCAGTTGATCCAGAGGCAGAGTGCCATGAGCCGGTGACAACATGTACAGTAGCCGCACATTGTTGATGGCTACATCTGCCAGTAAGGCAAGCAATGGCTATCTTCTCTTCTTTGATCGGTTTTGACTTGTCCAGGAATGTATGCAGAATGGCGTCCACCACGTCGGGTGGAAATGAAGGGGGAACCCAAGATAAATACATTTTTTCCCCCTCTTGTTAGTTTTTGTGTACTTGCTCGTGTGTAAGATTAGTAAGAATCAATTAGGAATTCTGTGTCGTGTAGCAATGTTTCGGGTATTGAGTTGTCTATTGTGATGTAGATGTTGAAGGATGAAATTGTTCTGTAGATATTTACCACGTGGGTTTCTGGAAGACCATATCTGGTGACGACTTCTGCTTTCATCTGTGTGTTGTCTACGCGTCTTGCTCCCTTGCCGGTTAGTTTGATGATGTACGTATTCACTTGATGTTGGGTGAGCTCCGTTCTGTTGATGTACGACAAGTCGGTGTTGAACAGCATCTTGGTTTTCTTTTGCTCTGCGTCCTGAGGGAAAATATTGGAAAAAATGTTTGAGGAACAAATAAGGTCGATACCAATGAGGCAGGGGGGACCAGCCGAATGACCGCAGGAAAAGACCACCGTCGTCCACTGCTGGAGAAATCTACTTGCAATAAGGGAAGTGAGGGAGAGTTGAGC
>NW_004797622.1:178584-182248 GCF_000002075.1 Aplysia californica | reverse complement strand
TCAATAAAAAGAAATGGCATTACAAAAGCTGTCAAACTTTTGGAACATGAACGACATAACATTGGTGCAGATACTCAGAAAAGATGGTATCATATAATAGAAAGCTGTAATTTTGCAACTTTATCCACCTGGCACACAATTCGCAGAGAAGTAATTCCTCCAAACACAACTTTATGTGTCCAATATAATCGTGTTTATTCGTATATTTTCTCGAAAGTTTATAAACCTAAAAGTTGACTGAATAACAGGAATAACTTCTCGTAATTGGGTTATAAGAATAATTTCTAGCTTTCCAGTGACACCGAATCAGCACCAGATTTTTCCAGGTTTTATTTTCTATGGTCATTTGCAATAACTGACAATGTTCTGATTTCTTTACATTCATAAGTGTCAGCGCATATTTCCAACTCAAAAACTAAGAATGAATGTGTTAGTTTTTATTATTTTTATCCCATACAAGAAGTTTATCTCTACCCATGTATTTACAGTTTTGTGGGTTTTTTAAAATCGCATAATCTTTCTCAGCTGTACGAAGGCTGCCACAGACACAGCATTATTATGGACAAACGCAGAGTAACTTTCTCTTGTTTAATGGTAAAAAAAACGAGCTAACACTGAGTGTCTTTACTTAAGAAATGCAGATGTGCATCTTTCATCTCTTATAATTTGACTATTACTACTTGCACAGATTTAAGATTTCTCGTTGTGACATTTCACCATTGAAAGGGCCGCACCTCCTGCTGGCGGAGCAGTGGGTTTATTTATTAGTCCCCATCCCACGGGGGTGGGGGTGACTGCTGAATGTCTTTGGTTAAGAAATGCAGATGTGCATCTTTCTTTTCTTATAACTTGACTATTACTACTTTTACGGATTTAAGACTTCTCATAGTAAAAGACATGATATTCGCAGTCAGTTCAACACAGATTTTAGAGAGATCTGTCTTGCCGCTTTCAAATAAACAATCTTTTATTCATAAGCTTGTAACTAAAATAGGACAAATTGGGTACTCTACAAACACTTGTCTAGAACAAAAGCTAAGGCACAGAAATTAACCATCCTATCGCAGAATAAATCTCAACACATTGAGCTTTTACTAAAACATCAGTGTAATGGTTTGCCGAGTGTGGGATGGGGAAGAAGTTACGTCGTTTCAAACGTAGACAAAAATGCGAACTTCTTAACCTACACTGGCAAAGTCGCTTCAGGGCTCATTAACCCTGTGACCCTGAGCCGGGGAGCTCCGGCGGGCTGCCTAGTCAGCTAACCAAAACTAACAGAATCAGGCAAAAAGTGACACAGTGACCTGCTACTGGAAAACAGAATGAAGGAAACGTTGTGACATCATGACAGGGAGCAGGCACATTGTTTTAGTAGAGATTTTACAGTGCTCGCAATAGCACAAGGTCATCTGAACACCAGAAGATTAGAGGTGTTACAAGAGAGTAAATAACATAAAAAAGAAGAACGGGAGATAAGGACGATAGATGTTTGATAGGAAAGAAGAAGCAAACCAAAACCACACCAGAGCACCCGCCAACCACCCACCGAGCAGGCACATGAATATTGAGAGTGAGGGGGTTAACTAATGCACATACCTTCACTTTGGACTGTGGATTGTGTTAAATCTGGGTTGTGGTTGAGTTCCGTCAGTTTGTTGTTTCTTTCCCTGGTGGTGTCCATTCTTGTGCCCTTTCCTTTTTGTTACATTTCGTCTTTGTTGTTGATTACGTCCCTAGCGTTGTTGGCTGCCTCTGTGTTTTCGGCGGCATTGCCTGGTCTGTTGTCTCACCTGACGTGCTGAGAGTGTTGGTGGCCGAGTCTGTCTCGGTTGGTCGGTGTACGACATGGAGTTGTCACTGGTGATGTAGCTGCTTAAACTTAAAGTAGCGATGAGTCTTTGGATGGGGTATTTGGCAGTGTGGCGGCTGTCCTTGTACACTGTGGTGACAGGCAGTTTTTCTACCCGCTACTGAGTCCAATATCTTTGTGTTCTCAATGATTGTCACTGTTTTATGATGTGTGGGGGGTTTTGTGGTCTGTTGGTTCGTGGACGTTAGCGATCTTTTCCGACTCGCTGACCCAGTCAAGACTCTCAGGGTTTGGAGCTTCTTCTAAAGGGTCTGTCATAGGGGTTGGGAAGTCAGTGGTGGGGCAATCGTCGGTGGGCTGAGGGATGGTGGTTTTGGGTAGTAAAATATACTCATACATTTCTCCTTTCACTCACTCTGTCACTCATATTATCTCCCCATCCACAGCTCAGCTTGTCATATGTTCATATGCCCACAGATCATGTTTTGTTAGTATTTGTGTAAGTTTGTGGGTGTACATGTGAACGATGGTGGTGGGTGTGTGGTGGGAATTGCTGAAAGTTGTTTGTAGGCGGGCTTGCCATGCGGTGTCTCTGTATTGGGCTAGGATGTGTAGTTTGACCGTGTGCGTGTCGTTGTCTTCTGTCGGTATTATGTTGAGGAAAATTGCTTTGTATATGTCTACTGGTGTGTTGTGCAGTGTGCCTAACATTTTTGTGAGTGCTTTTTTGATGGGTTGTGAGAACGCGCAAGTGAAGAAGATGTACCCGTTTCTTGAACGTTTTGTTCACAAATTTTGCAGGGGATAATTTTGTTTATCTTTTTACTCTGTCCTTCTGATGTCGGGGTAGGTGGTTTGTTTCTGAAGTGGGGAGGTACATTTAATAACGAGGTTTTGTTTTCATTGCCGTGTCGTCTCGGCGTGCCTAGTGCGTTCTTGTGGGTTGTTGGTAGCGAGCCGAAGTGGTGTGGCGTTGTGTTGTCTATCGGTGTGTGTTTACTGAGGCGTGTGCCGAGGTAGTAGTGTGCTACAGTGGAGTCCATTTGTAACGAGTCTTGAAATAACGAGATAACAGGATTTGTCCGCTGTGACCTTTTTCATGTACTGGAGTCTGTATGCTTTTATTTTTGTGCGTATGTCGTGGAGGTTCACTCTTCCTTTTTGTTTGTCTAGTATCAGTGTGCTGTGTCAGAGGCGTCTCGGTGTGCCTTTAAAAATGAACTGTCGGATGTGTTTGTTGATGTTTTGTATGGTGTGTACTTGCTGGTGTGGTGTCTGTGTGAGGTAAGTTAATTTGAGGCGGGACGAGGGTGTTCACGAGTAAGCTATGGCCAAAAATAGAAGTTTGTTTGAAATTAAGTTTTGACAAGAGGTTCTGAATTGTATCCACCAACTTCCTACTGATTACATCACCTGCTGCCAAATGATCAAGTCAAACCTCAAAGAAGACTGGAAGAATGATTGGGCCACATGTACGACAGGAAGGATGATTTATGGCCACATGAATAAACCTCAGGTCAAAGGTCAAATCAATGAGTTGAGGAGGGAAGATCAATCCATAATCGTCCAGCTTAGAACCCAAAATGTACCCCTCAATCAACATCTCAACCGCATTGGAGTAAAGCAGTCTGCTGCCTGCCCACTATGTGACTACCCCTCAGAGACAGTGGAACATTATCTGTTCTTCTGTAGAAAACTATTTGATTTAAGAGGATGTTTTCTTCCCAAGCTACCCCACACATCTAACTGCCTCTACTCCTCCTCAAAACAATTAGAACAGACATGCAGCTATTACAGAATGGCATTATGCAGAAGAGTTAACGCTCAGATGCTACTGGATCCCTAACAACAACA
>NW_004797622.1:173942-178484 GCF_000002075.1 Aplysia californica | reverse complement strand
CAACAACAACAACAACAACAACAACAACAACAACAACAACAACAACAACAACATCTACCAACTTCGTCCACGAGCTTTTGGGGTTCTGGTTCCTACTTTTCCTATAATGAATTCCAAAAATCTTAATTTCTTGCACAAGATAGGCGTGAAGCGGATCTCCTCTTCTTGATTTACATTTCCCTGATGGTAATACCTATGCTTCCGTCTAATTTGTTTGCGACCCCCTTCCTTTACTATAGCGCCGAAAGTGCTCTGGGATTAGTTGATTAGTTGTGAGGATTTGGGGGTGCTCTGGAAGAAGTTGGTGTCGTCTGCGAAAGCTATGAGTTTTTGTTCCCCCCCCCCCGGGAGTAGCATTTCTCTGATCCTCTCGTCCTGCCGTATTTTATTTAAGAGTTGTTCTAGAGTAAGTACGTACAGGAATGGACACATGGAGTCGTCCTGTCGTACTGAGCGGCCCAGGCGGAGGGCGTCCGACAGAGTTTGATTTACCAAAACTGCCGACTGCGGGTTTTTGTAAAGACTTTTGATCCATTTGCAAAACCGGGGGCCGAAGTTACAAGCTTTTACAATTTTTTTTTAGGAAGGAGTGAGATACTCTGTCGAACGCCTTGGTCTGGTCTAGCGATAGGATGCATGTGTGTAGCTGCTTATCTTCGGTGTATGTTATGATGTCTCTAAGTGTGTGGTTGTGTCTTGCATTGTCCTACCGTGTACTGCGCTGGCTTGGTCGGTGTGTATCAGATCCTTCATGAACGGTCTCAACTTGTTAAACAGGGATTTGGAGAGAATTTTGTAGTCTACATTTAGGAGGGATATGGGGCGGTAGTTTTTCATTTCTAGGGGGAAGCCCGAGTCTTTGGGAATGAGGGATATATAAGAAAGATTTTGAGACTCGGGCGGTGTGTGGCTGTCCCGTTGGCGGTTGGTAGGGGTGTTCGCAGTTTCTTTAAAGGCAGTCGGCGTAACATGTGGGTCCTTTTATTGTCAGGGATTCGTCGATGGGTTGGTTGGGCCTGCCGATTGGGAATTTGGTAACGTAATGGTCGTCCCAGGGGTTGTGTATTAAGCAATACAGGGCCCAGGGATGACAACCAGAATATGGAGGGTGTCCGGCCCCCAGCCCGAGATCCGGACGTAGTGGGGGGATCTTGTCATCGTCGGCCTTCGCCAGGAGGATATGGCGGTCATCTTTACCTTACCTCGTGGGGAGGAAGTCAATTTCGGTTTGTTGGGTCAAGTGAATGTCTAGGCAACTTTTCTGATGTGGTCCTGGGTAAATGGGACTGGTACCCATTGATGAAAGAATTTTTGCTGCTCACGGGCCGTCAGCTGACAGAAGGCGTCAGTACCCTCCGCCACTTTGGGGAGGGTTTTCAGATGGAGAGGTCTGAGGTCCAAGCCAGGCTGATGCTCTAAGAAAAAAGTGTAATAGGGTCGGAGAGGGTATATTTTTTATTCAGATAGTTGGCTGGAGATCGGTAATGCGTTGAATGATGGTGGGGGAGTGGACGCTACGTGGGTAGCGGCCCGGGAGGGTGATGGTGAGGGTGCTGGAGGGGTGACGGTCTGATCCTTCTTGTCCAGAGGCATGGTGGCTGAGTCGGTGGTGGTGACATCTTGTTGTCTGTGGAGTCGTCCCAGTTCCGGTCCAGTGGGACCACTTCCCAGCACTACTTCCCAGCACTACTTCCCAGCACTACTTCCCAGATGGCGGAGGGTGAGGGACGGAGCCCTGCACAAGGACAACACAAACAAAGTATACCTTTCTCCGTATCCTCCTTAGGTGCAGGGCTGCTGTCTGGTGGTGGCTAAGCAACGTCTGGGATCGCTCAGGAACAGATACTGGGGGTTTTGTTGAGAATTTGGAACCATTTCCAAACCAAGAGCCGAAATTGCAATCTTTTAAAGTTTTGTTGAGGAAAAAGTGAGATACTCTGTTGAACGCCTTGTTCTGGTCTAGTGAGAGGACGCATGTGTGTAGCTGTTTGTCTTCGGTGTATGTTTTGATGTCCCTTAGTGTGTGGTTGTGGTCTTGTATTGTCCTACCGTGTACAGCGCTGGCTTGATCAGTGTGTATCATATCCTGCATAAACGGTCTCAACTTGTTTGTGAAGGACTTGGAAATAATTTTGTAATCTACATTCAAGAGGGATAGGGGGCGGTAGATTTACAACTCTAGAGGGAAGCCCAAGTCTTTGGGAATAAGGGATAGGATAGATTTTGATACTCGGGCAAAGATTCTTCCTCAAAACTTTCTTTAATCATTGCCATAAAGAGGGGGGCCAGGACGGGGAAGAAAGCTTGGTAAAATTCCACGGTTAAGCCGTCGGGGCCAGGGGAGGTGGAGTTTTTCATTGAGTTGAGAGCGTCCCGCAGGTCTGAGAGTTGTGTGTCGGTGTCGAGCGTTTGTTGTTGTTGATCGGTTAGTTGTGCTGTGTCTTTTGCATTCGTCTTGTATCGCCTGGTCGGTGTGTTCCTCGGTGTACAGTGTGGCGTAGTAGTTTTGGAATGCGTGAGCTATTGTGTGCGAGTCTGTTTGTGTGTTGCCTTGTGCGTCTACGATTTTCTCTATGTATCTGTTTTTCTCTACAGATTGTTCTTGTGCTAAGCACTGTTGAGTAGGTTTTTCGTCTGGTATGTCTATGAATCTTGTGAGTATTTGTGCCCCTCTGTATCTATGCTGCCGGATTTCTTCTAATTCTGTTTGTAGTTCTAAGTTGTGTGGTTGTTGTAGTGCTCCTTCTTCTTCTGCTGTCTTTAGTGTTTGCTCTAGAAACTTTTCTCTGTTGTGTCTGCGTGTGTTTATTCTTTTGGCCATGATGATTGCTTACTGTCTTTATTGAGTCCTTGAGCATGTCCCAGGACTCGCGTGTGTTGTTGGTGGGGAGTGTGTAAAGAGTGTTGTGTTTGTGGCTGCCAGAATAAAATCTTGGTTGTCTAATAAAGAGTTGTTGAATGTCCAGTGTGGTGACTGCTTTTTGTGCGTCTGTGTGTGGGGTCCTACTGTGACTACTACCGCCTTGTGGTCTGTAAATTGGAGTGTGCTGTCTGCGTGCACTGTGTGACTGTGAGTGACTGGTCTGTGTAAATTCTGTTTAGTCTGGTTGCCCTGTTAAATGTTGTGTCGGTGTGTTTGGCTTGTCGCCTTGTTCCTGTGTATTTCCCTATTGCTGTTTTTTACCCCGTGAGCGTCTAAAATGCTTTGTAGTTCTTGTCTGCCCAATCTGTCTGTTCCTGTGTTTATACCCACTATAACCCTGTCATCTAATGTGTTGGAATCCCCCCCCCCCTCCCCAACGAAGAGTTTGGGTTTCCTTGAAGCTAGTGTTTTGGCTAGTGCTTCGTAGAAAGTGGGTCATGTGCGTGGCTGTGCTGGCGCCTGTTGCTTGTACCAGCTCCTGTGTAAGTTTTTGTGTGGTGCATCTGTCGCGGATGTTTATTTCCTTTCAAAATAAAAAGTCTGGTTTGTGTGTGTGTATGAGATTTTGAAGTTGGGGCAACGTATCTCTCATTCCTCTCACGTTCTGGGTCAGCACATGTAGCCCAGCCATCCTGGGATCTATAAAGAGAAAAAGGAATGAAAAAGGTCTGAAAATGTTGATAATGTCATTGTCAGAGTTGTCTGGGTGAGAGGTTAGTCCGTCTGGAGTTTGGCTTTTTTATTTTCTTTTTCTTGTCAGTCCTATCGTCATTGGTGGTTGTCTGTCTGTTTTGTTTGTCGTGTTTGTCAGCGTTAGTGTCAGTGTCTTATTGTTAGTGGTCTCTCATCGCAATCGTTCCCTTCTGTCCAGGTCTTTTCCACCTCCGCGGCCCAGTCCTCGATGGGGAGGGGTGTCATTGTGCTCTCAAGGGGGTCAATCTTAAGGTGAGACTCAAGCAGCATTCGTGTTTTTTCAATAATTAAAGAAAAAAAATTGCAAGAAATATGCATTGTAATGAGATGATAAGTGCTATCTAATCCTAGATTCTACTCTATCTACGTTGGTTTCAATACTCACTGTTTCGAGCGGGGAACGATGTGTGTGGGTCGTACAGGTCCGGAGCTCCATCCACTGTGCGACCCACCAGTAGCGTCGATCCCTGCTCAGCCTATATTTAAGTCGTGGCTCGGAAAGCCGGTTTAACCTTCGCGTCCGTTGATATATACCCCCCCCCCCCGTGCTCCCTTATTCTCCTACACTCACTAGGCTACACTGAGTTTGTTCACTTATTTCACGTGATTCTGGCTTGTCTGGTGATCACATCGAATTATAGATCACATGCATTCACTGAAGGCGAAGGGGTTCAGTGCAGGGTCGGCCTCTGTATCACAGTGTGCAGTAAATCTAAAGAACACACTATTTGTTTCAACAAGAAACACAATTAAACGTATTACAGGGCGCTGCACAGTGGTGACCGACAGTGGCATTGTTTGTAAACTGTTCTGTATTTGTGTAATAGTGTGTATTTATGTATGTATTTATGCATGTATGTATTTATGTATGTATTTATGCATGTATGTATTTATGTATGTACGTATTTATAATTATGTATTTATGT
>NW_004797622.1:166007-173842 GCF_000002075.1 Aplysia californica | reverse complement strand
GTTTGCCATTATAAAACAAAGTGCCCTTCTGGGACAAATAAAAGTGTAATTTATTATTATTATTATTTATTACAAAAGGGTATCCTGATCGAAATAAAATTCTTAAATTTATTGAAATTTACAGATCCCATGACAGCCTTTGGAAAATAAAATCCAGAGACTATATTGAAATCGCTTGGACGAGAGAAGGACAGAACAAAAATATGGTTGATTTTGTAATAGGCTTTGAACCTCACGCAAACAAGGACTGGCGGTAACAAAAAAATAGTAACCTGAAGGAATTAAAAAACTCTGAGGGAAGCCAGTTGTCCGTGCTGGGTCTGATGAAGTATATCGGCCTAAACTGTGGTACTTTTCAGGCCTTCTCTCTCTCTCTCTCTCTCTCTCTCTCTCTCTCTCTCTCTCTCTCTCTCTCTCTCTCTCTCTCTCTCTCTCTCTCTCTCTCTCTCTCCTGTATAGATATATAAACTAGTCCTTAATTTTTGTTGACTAGTTTATATATATATATATATATATATATATATATATATAGATAGATAGATAGATATATATATAGATAGATAGATATATATATATATATATATATATATATATATATATATATATATATATATATATATATATATATATATATATATAGATAGATATATATATATATATATATATAGATATATATATATATATATATATATAGATAGATATAGATATATAAACTAGTCAACAAAAATTAAGGAACATTTGAGAAAAAGTGTATAACTTCGAAAGCAAACTTCAACACGTAATGAAATTTTGTATACATTTTAATCAACATGTGTATAGCAAGTAACAAAAAAGAAAATTAAGTTATTCCATTTTATCTTACTTGAAAAGTTAATTGAGTTTGGTAGGGGTTAAAATCACAAATCACAAAGCTGTCAAGTGGTTTCGAAGTTATTTTAACTTCTGACTACAACAAAAACAAAACAGTTCAGATGATTTCAATAATGAGTATGCCCACCACGATTGTCCTAGCAGTCAGTGCTCCTCATCGAGTTCATGAAGTTGGTGAATACTCTCTGAGGCATCCACTGCCACTCTGCCTGCAGCACCTGAAACAGTTGCTGCGCGTCTCCTGGAGGGGGATGGTTACAGCTCATCCCAGGGGCTTTCAATGGAATTCAAGTCCGGACTGCAGGCCGGCCAGTCCATTAGGTTAATGCCAGCCAGCTGCATGAAGTTTTGGACAAGCAACGCTCTATGAGGTCCGCGTTGTCATCCTGGTACACCGCGTGTGGTCCCATCTGCTGCAGAGTAGGTAGTGCTAATGGACGGAGTATCTCATCTCGGTAACGTATTGCAGTGAGATTTCCTTGCACATGGTACAGAGGTGTTCAGTGGTTCAAACTGAAAGCACCCCATACCATCATGGAAAGGCATCGCTTCTCTGACGGCTCCATCGAGGAGCCGCTCTCTGGGTCGACTCCAAACCCTAATACGGCCGTCATTGTGATGCAAAGAGAACCGGGACTCGTCGCTGAAGAGAACGTTTGCCCACTGTTGACGTGTCCATCTTACATGGCGTTGGCAAAAGGCAAGACGAGCAGCCTTGTGTGCTAGGGTGAGACGCTGACGGACTGCAGGTCCACGTGCATTAAGTCCAAACTCATGAAGACGTCTTCGTACTATCTGAAAACTAACGTTAACACAAGTTGCCGCTCTCAGCCGTGTCTGTCTGGGTGCGATTTGCAGGAGCGGATCTCGACTGCAGAGCCTGTCTATGAATTAATCCGTCTTCCCTTGTATTAGTGGTTCTTGGTTGACCTGACCTGGGTCGCTCTTGGGCACTACCAGTGGTGTTGGCACGCTGAATCAGCCGTGAAATGACAGAAACAGACACTCGAGGACGTGTAGCAACTTGTCGGAGTGAAACACCATCTTGTACCTAAGCAATGGCTCGTCCTCTGTTTACATCAGACAATTTCTGTCGAGGAGGCATGTTTATGCTTAGCCCTACAGCAGCAGAATGGTGTATCCAAAGTGCAAATGAGCGAGTGCAAGTCACTCACAAGACATGAATCTTGCATTTGAAAACTGATTTTTGAGCGTTCAAAATTTTTCCTGACGGTTAGGGCGAGAGAATAAAAATCGATAATTGGAAAACATTGGACCTTTTTGCCCCCTCCCCAGCTCATCGCACAGGAGTCACGTGCACTTCAAACCCTGGAGTGTAAAAGCCCATTAGTCATAGAGTAACATTTCACCAATATCTAGTTTTACTAGGAAAAGTAAAACCTCGAAAGAATGCATGCAAATATATCACTGTTTTTACAGTACGTTCCTTAACTTTTGTTGACTAGTTAGATATAGATAAATATATCTATCTATCTATCTATCTATATATATATCTATATATATATATGGTGGTCTAAAATCGATAAGAGTAGGCTTCGGCCGCCACCCGGGCAAAATTCAAAATTTCCTACCAACTGAATATATTAGGTGTGTTCCGCGCGCTCATATGACCTTATGCAGTTGCGAGCGCCGTAAAACGCTTTACAAAAACAAACGAAAACAAGTATTCATACGACCTTAGAGCATGCATCAGAATAACATTGAGTATATCTAGCTTAAGATTATTATTGTTTATATTGCTGCTCATTTATATTATGCATGTGATTGTAAGCCTGCGTGTGTGTGCATATTTGTGTGTGTGTGTATGTGTGTGTACGTGTGTGTGTGTGTACGTGGTTAAACACCAAACAAATGTGCCAGGATCTGGACAATAAAGATCTATCTTGTCTTATCTTATCTTATCTTATCTTATTTTGTCTTATACATGTATTGTATATCTTATCTAGAAGATGTAACCAGGTGGGTGGTTGGCGGGTGCTCTGGTGTGGTTTGCTTCTTCTTTCCTATGAAACATCTATCGTCCTTATCTCCCCTTGTGGGTGTTTGGCGGGTGCTCTGGTGTGGTTTGCTTCTTCTTTCCTATCAAACATCTATCGTCCTTATCTCCCCTTCTTCTATTTTTATGTTTGTTACTCTCTTGTAACACCTCTAATCTTCTGGCGCTCATACTCATACATGTATGACCTTATGCAGTTGCGAGCGCCGTAAAACCTTTACTTAAAAAAATATATTCTCCCCTTCTTCTTTTTTTATGTTTGTTAGTATATGTTACTCTCTTGTAACAGCTCTAATCTTTTGGCGCTTATATGACCTTATGCAGTTGCGAGCGCCGTGAAACATTAACATTTTTTTCTCTAAAATGTTCTCTTTTCACCTTCTTTCCTTTTTTCTAGACATGTTCTGTCGTCTGCTTTCATCTTCACTTTCTTCCTCTTACTCTAACCCGGCCCAGTGGGTGGTTGGCGGGTGCTCTGGTGTGGTTTGCTTCTTCTTTCCTATCAATCATCTATCGTCCTTCTCCCCTTCTTCTTTTTTATGTTTGTTACTCTCGTGTAACACCTCTAATCTTCTGGCGCTCATATGACCTTAACCTCTTCACTGCTGAGTAGACGTATGTTCTGGCTTGTTTTCTCCACTTATATTGTTTTATCGGGTTGACAAAAAGAAGTTTTATTTGGTATAGTTACAGCTTGCGATTTTGCTTATTCTGAAACAATTCTCTGTGTTTAAATATTCCTTGAATTAACATTTTATCTTGTCAGTAGCCTACAGATGTTGGTGGGCATTTTTTTCAGCAGTGAAGAGGTTAATATGTCTGTCCCCATAGAATTATGCAAATTTAGAAGGCCAAATTATGCTTAAAAAAAAAGCAGAATTATGCAAAAATTATGCAAGTTACCGAACACCATTCGCGACATGTTTTGCACTTTTTCAACTCGAAGTTTCATGATTTTCATGTTTTATGTACAGAAAAATTAAAAACAGAACATATCAGTATCAGTAATTTGTTGTGTACAGTGGAGTTTCACTTATAACGAGTCCGGAAATAACTAGAAGTCTGTTATAAAGACACTATTCTGAAGCCCCGATTTTTATCTTCTTTATCGTTGTAATTAAAATACTGCTATAGCGCAGTCAAACAAACACGCGAGTCGGTTATAGCGGAATATTCCTGCTGCTGTGCACAGCGTATAGGCCAATTATAATATGTAAATCTTCGCCAGTTGAGAGACTTGTTGGTGATCTAGCGAAACAAAGAATGGGAGAGCCCATGTGTGTCAACAATGAAGGCCGCAGCGACTGAGTAGGGAGGGTGTGTCATGCGCAGACAAGCAGAACGCATCGTGTGATAGGCCAGCGTAAGCCTAGTTTAGATAATCAAGGCCTACCATGCCTCTCACTTCTCCGATGCGGGAATGGAGAGGTCACAGCAATGTGATGGGTTGAGCAAATGTGTGACGTGCGCAAGCTGACGGAAAGCACCACAGGGTGTGGTGGGGTGGGGGAAAATCAATGGGCGAGAGCCCAGAGCCTAGACGATCAGAGAATAGTTTTGCCCAGAGCCCTTTCTTTCTGATCGCCAACACCGAGATGCCAGTCGACATCGCTAGATTTAGCACAAGAGAAAGAAACCTGATTCGATTTTTGATCGAGTAAGACCTAGAGGTCATGTTGAATCAAAATCATCATCTGGGGAGATAGCAAAAGGAAATAAACAGAACACCAAACTCATAGATTAGGCCTACTTTACAGTTTCCCTTGAATTTATTACTGGATCCCTTATAGTATAGCGAGAATCCTGCTATAACGGACATTTTGCTCCGGTCCCCTCCCTCTCGTTATAACAGGATTCCACTGACATGAACAGAAAGTGAATCACCACAAATTTCCTTAAGCTTCTCGGTGATCCCATCTTAGCTGTTTTTATGATCCCATCCGGGTTTTTGAACACTTAGTGATGAGCGCAGATTCGTCCGTCATTTTGCTACGATCTGGTACAATATTAGGGTCAGCGGCATCTTTGATGACGTTCTTGGCGTCCGCTATGGTTTCCGGCAACTTCCTGTTCCTGGTCTCAGGTAGGATGAGGGTGAGCAGAGCCCCGACTATGCCGGCGGCACCAAACACCAGCTGAGGAAGAACTTGGCCAAACTGCCCGTGGACGTAGGTGTTCTGTGGGGGGGAAAGTGGACAATGTTGTTGGTTTCTCTTGTCGTTGATGGCGGAAAGAGGTCTTCGTTGTCCTTACGCCTTACGCAGAAGAAAAGCTCTATAGCTCGTTTACTTTTATCTGACAGCGGTTAAAACGGGATAAAAACAAATCGCTCTATTTAATCTTCCTGGGTTTTTGCATGCGGGTCTAAAAGTTGAGCGAACAATAGAATCTAAAAACCAATTCATTAAAAAGTCATTGCAAACTAAGGTTTCGCTTCGTTTTATCTAATGTAAGCCTAATGCGGGTCCGTTGAGCTGGCATTTGCTTACGTTTTCCATTTTGTTGAATTTGTAGGCCCACTCTCTAGGCTGAATTCATTTGACGATTTTGATAGTTTATCTTTCATTGCTGCATTTGAGCTCTCTATTTTGATATTTGATCGGGAAAAGGTGTAGCCTACACATTGTAATCATCGGAAAGCTTTTCAAACATAGAAAAAATTAGCCATAAAAGAAACTGCATGAAGGCAACCTAGAGACCATTTTAATAAGCTAAATTGACTGTCTGCTTCAAAGAGGTTATGGAGTGGGTGGTTGGCAGGTGCTCTGGTGTGGTTTGCTTCTTCTTTCTTATCAAACATCTCTCGTCCTTATCTCCCCTTCTTCTTTTTTATGTGTGTTACTCTCTACTCTCTTGTAACACCTCTAATCTTCAGGCGCTCAAATTACCGTATGCAGTTGCAAGCGCCGTAAAACCTCTACTAAAACTAAAGAGGTTTGCACAGACAAAGAGAGCCGTACATATCGTCGCCTCAGAAGTTTTTGTCCAAAGTGACTTATTCCCCCCTACTG
The DNA here is from genome assembly GCF_000002075.1 of Aplysia californica. Lineage (NCBI taxonomy): Eukaryota > Metazoa > Mollusca > Gastropoda > Aplysiida > Aplysiidae > Aplysia > Aplysia californica. Next base: position 167,944 of record NW_004797622.1, on the reverse strand, counting down.
ACTCAAGTGTCTTTAGGCCATTCCCAAAGGGGAGACATTTCTCGTACAAGCACAGTAGAATTGTTAATGGGCTGATTCATGTCTTGCTCATAACTGTGCCTGATCTGCAGCAGGGAACTGCTGTCTTTTCTTTCTTAATCCTTACTATTGTAATTTTCCTCTACTTCTTTTGTATGTTTTTCACTCCCTTATGACCTGCTATTTCCGGGGTGCCTTGATAGTTGAAGCAGACATTGCGCTGTTGAAGCTAGAGAGGTGAGCAGAATAAGTCTGATTCCCTGTAAAGACGTATCTGTTGACACCCACCCCTTGGCGTTCATATGACCTTATACAGTAAAACCCTGTACTATATTTTTAAAAGTGACTAAAGTACACTTTGGACAAAAGCTTAATAAGAAGTTAATAGTTCTGAGGCGAAGATATATGTTAACCCACTTACCAGGTCAGCCACATAAGCGGAGGAAATCCCACCAATTCGAGCCACCATAGAGCAAGAGCCGAGACCAAAGGCCCGGCACTTGGTAGGAAACAACTCCGCCGTGTACGTGTACATGAGGATAGAGGCACTGGATATGGCCATCTTGCCGAGGAGAGACAGCGCCACCACGATCCAGCCTATGGCACAGAACAGGAGAAGTGTAAACGTCATTGGGCTGACGGGCTTTCCACGTTATAATAATAGCAATAATAATAATAATAATATTTAAGAGAGAGAGGGAGAGAGAGAGAGAGAGAGAGAGAGAAAGAATGTATGTGTGTGTGAGTGTGTGTGTGAGTGTTTGTGTGTATGAGTGTGTGTGTGTGTGTGAGAGAAAGAGAGAGAGAGAGAGAGAGTGCGCTCGTGTGCGTGTGTTTTTTGTGTGGGTGTATGTTTTCGAGTATGTGTGTGTGTGTGTGTGTGTGTGTGTGTGTGTGTGTGCGTGCGTGTGTGTGTGTTTTGTGTGCTTTTGAAAATCGCAAGTTTCTATCGTTTTTAAAAATCGTTTTGCAGTCTACGACGATGAAGCAAAATATTATGCTCAGGCCAATATATTATTATGTAGGTCAAACCATCACTACCCTTAGGGATAAACTCCACAACCACAGGTCATCTGTACACAATCACTCTTGCCCCCGGTCGGCCAACATTTTAATGTGGAATCTGGGCTCACATCCAACCCTCTCCTTCCGTAATATTGGTGAGCCATATTTAAAAGAACTTAAATTGACGACTTAACCACTCAAGTCGCATTCCAACTCCTCCCCCCTTACCCACTCCCTCCCTCCCAACAAATACAAACGCCACCCCTTCCTTTGTATCCCTACAATAATAATAACAACAGATAGCTTTTGTATAGCGTAAATTTCCTCCCAACCCCAGCAGACCTGAGAGCACTCTAAAACAATCTCAACGTCATGGGAAGCATACAGTGCAAGCTGCCATTTAAAGGCGTTAAAACACGAACTTTTTGACAAGATCTTTCAGTTTTTGTGGCTTAGTACCCATTCGCAACTGAATGAAGTGAGGGAAATTCGTGTAAAGTACAGTACAGTAAAGTAATGTACCTTTCACGAGGACACAAGGCCGGACCTGCGGCTGGAATCGGCGAACTCGCAACCTCACGGTTACGAGTCCGGTAGCCTTACCACTAGACCACTGACTTCACACCCAACCTCACGGTTACGAGTCCCGTAGCCTTACCACCAGACCACTGACTTCACCCATAACGTCATGGTTACGAGTCCGGTAGCCTTACCACTAAACTACCGACACCACTATTAGCCCGGCTTGACTCTGACAGTAGGTAAGGTCGGAATTTCGCCTTTTAAACACTATTTAACATTTTGAATTGTGTAAATTGGGGTGTAAAACACCTACACGAATAAAGAAAAAAAACTACAACAACCAGAAGACAACTCCCCCCCCCCCCCCCCCCACGAAAAGGGCTCCAGAATGG
>NW_004797622.1:163965-165034 GCF_000002075.1 Aplysia californica | reverse complement strand
GGGGTCGAGAAATCAGGGTAAGTAGAATTCAAAAGTAAGATTTCCTTGGTTCAGAGGAGATTCCAGATATGTGTGAGTATTATGTTTCATTCACACATTCACACGCAAACACGCTCATTTGACCTTATACAGTTCCGAGCACCGTAAAACACTTACCAAAAATTAATTAATTAATTAATTAAACACGCAAACGCACTCGTACAATAGTAACTAGATACGGCCATGGGGTCGCAGAAAGCAAGGCATTCCTAAAAATTGAGCGTGTTTTTGGTTACTCGGTCTCTGGGGAAAGTGTGTCATGAACTCTCCCCCCCAATTGTCTGGGCTGGCAGAGAACGAGCCCTCTCTAACAACAGTGTCCGCAGGCTTTCGGTTTTTTTTCTTTTACCTTTTTCAAGAAGAGTTTCATTAAGAAAGGACCGTGGGAATGGGCTCATCCTTTGCTGAGCCCTAAACACCTTTGATTGGCTGTTAGATTACAATCGTTGTAGTAAGGTAAGCGGAGACTACAGTGATTGGATAAACGAGCAAGCGTGCGTGTTCACCGCTTGCAACTAAAGACGGAGGGGGAAGATTCTGAAACAGAGTTGGGGTGGGGTGGGAGTGGGTGGGGCTCAAGCCCTTTGCTTATGTCCTTCACTACGCCCCGCCACTGGCTATAAAATGTGCTTGAAATTTATTGTGAGCTTGAACGTTTTATGATAATCAACAAGATCCAGGGCCAGATCTGCGACAGACATCGGCAATACGTTTCCCTGATCTTTCCCCGTTACCCATTAAATTTTGCTTAAGCTCCCTAAATAGGTCGCTGTGGGCCTACTTCGACCTCGTTTGCCTTCAATTTTGCCAGTGAGAGCAAGATGTTCAAGATCTTTATGTCTGGTGTCCCAAAAACTGCATTTGTCGTTTCCTGGTTGTATTTAACAGTGAGCTTCCTACGTGGGCTTCATCAAGCACTAGGTCTACCTGATTTGATTTCTTTTGCTTCCATGATGATAATAATAATAGATAATAGATAACATTTGTATAGCGCAAATTTCCACACAACAGCAAGCTCTGTGCGCTTTAC
>NW_004797622.1:156827-158494 GCF_000002075.1 Aplysia californica | reverse complement strand
CTCTGTCTCTCTCTCTCTCTCTCACTATCTGTCTCTCTGGCTCTCTTACACACACATACACACACACATAGGTAGACAGATTAAACTGCACCAATACAAAACGGATTACCGACTGCTGTAGCGCCAATTATTTCCGAGCCTTCGCTGATTCGAGAAACTGACAGTTAACATATTATTAATAATATGTCCAAACTTTGAAAATACGTAGATTGAGTTTATTCTCTAATACTGACGTTCTGTCTAATGAGAAAATTCTCTGCTTTTAGAAGGATGCAGCGTTTCTAGTGTCTAGAGCTTGTTTTCTTTTGTCTGCCCACAGTTAAAACAAGACAATATCAAATCACTTTCTTTTAACTTCTCAGATCTTTGCTTTCAGGTCTAAAATATCGATGACCAACAGAATCTAAAAGCCCATTCAAAAAGGTCACGGCAGACTATGGTTCCGACTGATTTTCATTAATGTTAGCCGAAAGTGGAAAAAATAATAGGAGATTTAGAGCATACACCAAGGTCCTTAAAACGTTGACATATTTTCCTCAACACCACACTTTAAACGTACGCCAAAGAAACATGATTCAAGAGACGGGTTGAATAATTTTTAATTTCCGAGACTCACGTGGAGACCTCTGAACAGTCGGGGGAAGGAATCTGCAAGCTGACACTGAAATAACGGGGCAGGGTGGTGTTTCTGTCTCAAAATGAGCAATTTGAAGGCAAAGTTACTGTTAGTCATCTATTTTTGCGATCCTGTGAGAATGTATCCAAAGAGCGGTTTTTAATATAGAACCCAAATAGAGTTATTACTTATTACTGATCAAGACTTCTTGAAAAAATATTTTTGTTTGGCCGTTGGCCTTTCAGAAGTGCCATGCACAGTTTCGTGGGCAAAGGTGAATTGATAAATGAGCCTGAATTTTTTAAAACTGGACGGACGAAAGTGAACAAGCTGTAATGCATTAATCTGGGAAGGGTTTGGGTCGTGAAAATGAATAAAACAGCATACTGTTTGGTCAGTCAGCTGGAAATTACTGTTGCATTACATCTGATCGTCGTAGATAGACTAACAAAGACAAAATAGCAACAACAACAACAAAAGAAATTAAAAATAGCTTCGATTTTGGAAATGGTTAATTCCAATTCCTCCATGTCTGCCAACGAGGAAAAGCTGAAGCGTGTGTGCTACCTTTAGATCGTCTGTTAAAACGCAAAAGGCCATCTCCACAAAATGATGGCAGTCAGTAGTAGTAGTAGTAGTAGTAGTAGTATAGGTTTTACGGTGCTCGCAACTGCTAAGGTCATATGAGCGCGCTATGGCAGTCAGAAGAGACTAGAAGAGAAAGCGACAGGCTTTGATTTTACCAAGAGTTTTACGGCACTTGCAGCACAATAAGGTCATCAGTGCCTAAGAGTAGAGGTGCTACAAAAGAGTTACAAACATGGAAAAGTGGAGAGATAAAGAAGATAGATATTTGATATAGAAAAAGGAGCAAACCACACCAGAGCGCTCACAACCATCCACACAGCGAACGGGCAAAGACAAAGACCCCAAAGTGAGTTGCACGAATATAAAGTTTTCTAGTTCTCCTTGTCCAGATGCCCAAACTACACAAATTTCGGCTCTAAGTGAGGCTGCACCTTCTGCTTGGGGTAAGGGTTTGAGATGGGGG
>NW_004797622.1:153683-155354 GCF_000002075.1 Aplysia californica | reverse complement strand
GCAGCGGATTTTAGTTTTAGTTTTAGTAAGAGTTTGACGGCACTTGCGACACAATAAGGTCATAAAAGTGCCGAAGATTAGAGATATTACAAGATTGTAACAAACACAAAATAGAAGGAGGGGAGATAAGGACGATAGATGTTTGATAGGAAAGAAGTGTTGGTTTTTTCTGAAGGTCTTATTTTGGAAGGATTTACTGATTGAAGAATATAGGCTACTGACTGAAGGATCTGCTGATTCTACCTGGCCAACTGGGCTTTCTACTTTCTGGTGTCTTCATTAACTATTTGAGTAGGTGGTTGGCAGGTGCTCTTATGTGGCTCGCTTCTTCTTTCCTATCAAACATCTATCATCCTCATCTATTCTCTCCTTCTTTTCTTCGCATGTTTGTCTCTTCTAACTTCTCTTGTCTTCAAAACTTAAAGAACCTTTCTGCGTTGAAAGAAAGTGCTGTAAAATTAACTCTTTTGAGTACGCGTGTCTGCAACAACGCTCGAACACGTGCTGTTATTGGCCACTTTCAAAACGAAGAATAATCTTCGACTTTCATACAAACATGATTATTTTTTCATCTTTGTTTTCTTTACGTAACGCTTGAAAAGATAGGGAACATTATGCATGCTGTGCAGCGTACACATATTCGTTGTTTTTTTGTTTTGTTTTGACTTGTGTTTGAAGGTTCAAAAGTAGCGGAACGTTGACTTTGGTCTGCTGCTGAGAGGACGCCTGTGTCCACTACACTACTGTGGAATTGATGTTGCTATTGCTGGTAAAAGCCAGCAGAAATTGTTGGCGATTTCAATATCGTTGAATTAAAAAAAAAAGAAAGTGTTTTTACACCCCCATCGAGAACACAATTTTTGTTTATTTAGGAGCCAGGCTTCGAACCTGCCTGTCAGGGCCAACGCTGGATGAGAAGTACAGTCGAACCTGTGTAATACGGTCACCCATTGTCAGGAGAAAAGTGACCGTATAGGACAGGTGGCCGTCTTAGACAGGACTGATCAAGAGGAAGAAAACAAACCATTTCTTTCTGAGGTTCCAACCGCTTTGTTTTTATTGCTGTTATTGTTGTTGTTGTTTTCGATGGCTTTTTTCTTTCTTTTTTCCCCCCTTTTTTTCTACTTTCGTGCAAGGGTAACATTAGTGACAATATAACGAAGTGTGTCAGACAAGGAGGACCGAGTGCCACGGTAAAACAAACACATTGGTCGCCACCACTCGGAGAACGAGCGACGCTTGTGTCACAAGTTCATGTTTACGTCCATTGTTACTTTGTTACAGACTGGGTAAACAGTGACCTATCATCTCACTCACGGTTTGCGTATAAGTTCTGGGCGGGACTTGCGGGTTATAAGGGATCACACACTTCCCTCACCAGCAGCTGAAAATTAAAATTTGTGACCTTTGGTCACCAGGGGGAGGGGCCTACGCAACATGATCGGTTGGAGGGACTACCTCCCAACAACAACAGGTGATTGGATTATGACGGCTCGCCCACAACGTCAGGGACAAATACATAGTTTAAGACAAAAAGTAAATGTGGCCGTCTAAGACAGGGGTTATTGTTTGTTGTGATTAGGGTTATGTGTTAAAATATGGTGGCCACGGCCGCGTTGGACAGGTGCTCGTTTTACACAGTTAAATTATATCGAAAAAACGCAGGGGGGG
>NW_004797622.1:149682-152010 GCF_000002075.1 Aplysia californica | reverse complement strand
TATAAAAAACAATAGAGACAGGTGAAAAATGTATTGTTTGTTTATGGCCAATTCAGCAGATTTAGAGAGATACGAGAGAAAGAAAGTGAGTGAGAGAGAGAGAGAGAGAGAGAGAGAGAGAGAGAGAGAGAGAGAGAGAGAGAGAGTGTGTGTGTCTGTGTGTGTCTGTGTGTGTCTGTGTGTTTGTGTACGTGTGTTTATGTGTGTGTGTTCATATGTGAGTAAGCATAGGTTGTGTCTGTATGTGTGAATGCTTGTGTGTGTTTGTGTTATATGTGTGTGTGTGTGTTTATTTATGTGTGTGTGTGCTTGTGTGTGTGTTGTGTAGTGTTGAGGTTTGTGTTATATAGGCCTATATATAAAATATATGCATAATATGTATATGTATCATACATGCATCATACATAGGCCTAGAGGGTTGAAATTTTAATTGATTTTAAAAATTGCAGGTTCTATGGTATAGGTTTCATGTGCTCGATAAACAATTAGTCGAAATTCAAAATCTGAAAGTTGAAGAAACAAGTAAACAAAAGAAAATGCAGAATGTAGATACAGTTGTTAAAAGAATATAACATTTTTTTTCTTTTTTCTCCTTGAAAATGTTTTTTTGTGGGCTTAGAACATCAACATTTGAACAGCTGTTTGAAAATAGTTTATCTGCGATACTGCTACCCTAAAATTACAAAGTTCCATTATGGAAATTACACAAACGTATGACGAGACCGTGGAGATGCAGACACAGGGTGCTTGATTGGGGAGTCTGAAGCCACTTCCCCTGAGGCGAGAGGATACAATATTGTGTGTAAATGTACTCAGTAGGCCTACCTAGTTTTGAGAAGTTTCACGTTTAGAAATGTTGACCTCGATAACAAGTCAAGCATTTCGAATGCAATTCTCTGAATATCTTTATACCAAACTTCGAATAAATTATCGATTTTTGACAAAGCAGACAGAAGGTCTAGTTTCTAACCTCATCGTTTTAGTAGCTCAAAATAGCCCAAAATAATATCCTAGTTGAATTTTGCAATTCTAAGGTAGTGATGTGTCCTCGCAATACATTTAAAAGAAAGTTTTAGTAAGAGCTTTACGGCACCTGCAACACAAAAAGATCATATAAGTGCCAAAGATTAGAGGTGTTATAAGCGAGTAACAAACACAAAGAATAAGTGGTGAGAGAGATCATGCCGAGAGAGAGAGAGAGAGAGAGAGAGAGAGAGAGAGAGAGAGAGAGAGAGAGAGAGAGAGAGAGAGAGAGAAAGAGAGAGAGAAAGAGAGAGAGAGTGGGAGAGGAAGGAAGGAAATGTTGTTCTAGTTATAGAGAACGAATATCTTAATGGTTACTGGGTAGGTTACTTGGTTGGAGAATAGGCGTCATTGCAGGCGGCATAGAGATCTATGTTTGATAGAAAAGAAGCAACAAACCACACCAGAGCACCCGCTAACCTCCCTCTCTTACTTACTTACTTACTTACTTACATCTGAGGTGAGAGTGCGTTGGAAAACACTCTTATCATAGACCCAGGAGTCACATTTCTCCTTCTGTCTGGATGTCGAGGTGCCGTTGTGTGAGGAAGCTGTGACGTATCTGTAGCAACTGCTGTAGTCGCCGTCATCCGTCAGAGGAATCATCCGGTTTATCACGCCCTGATGGGAGGCGCTCTGCACCGCGTAGGTGTCGTTTCCCAGTTCTGCGATATTGCATCTGTTAAAATGTCGTTGTTGTCCCCATTATTAGTATCATCATCATCATCATCATCATCATCATCATCATCATCATCATCATCATCATCAAAACTATTACTATAATTACAATAAATTGCATTTATGCTGCACATTGAGCATTTAGAAAAAAATGCTCAATGCACATTACATAAAAAAGACATCACGTCTTAAAGATTAATTGGCCTGCGAGATCATAAAACACAGCATTAAGCATAATATATATATATGTATATATATATATATATATATATATATATATATATATATATATATATATATATATATATATATATATATCATTATGTATGTGTATAAAAATTTCTATGAGAAAAAACAGTCACGCAGTGAGCTTGGCAAAGCGTTCACTAAAAATATACAAAGCAAAAAAATTCACTAACGGTCACGATAAATTTGAAACTTGAATAACTAGAAACATTCATTAATCTATTCAGCAGCTATTGCATTGTGCCGCCTGCAATGACGCCTATTCTCCAACCAAGTAACCTACCCAGTAACCATTAAGATATTCGTTCTCTATAACTAGAGCAACATTTCCTTCCTTCCTCTCCAACTCTCTCTCTCTCTCTCTCTCTCTCTCTCTCTCTC
>NW_004797622.1:147164-149545 GCF_000002075.1 Aplysia californica | reverse complement strand
CTCTCTCTCTCTCTCTCTCTCTCTCTCTCTCTCTCTCTCTCTCTCTCTCTCCCTCCCTCTCTCTCTGCCTCATTTTCACACGCTATCTTTTTAGTCTCACATTCGGACATACACATGCATATATAACAGTTCATTATTATGACAGGTATGCGCAGTGAATTATAAATGCTTCAGCTGTTTGTTTTTTTTAATGTATATTGTTGGGCACATCTTATTTTGCACGGGAGTTCGTTCCATATCTGGGTACCAAAAAAACAAACAAAAACAAACAAACAAAAAGGAACGCTCACCGTAAGTTTTGTAATGTAACAAAAATGAAGAATAAGATTGTCAGAGGCTGATCTAAGGGCTCTGGGTGGATGATATAATTCCAGGAATTTTTTAAGATAAAAAGTTGCAGTATCATTAATACATTAAAACAGAAAACGGCAGTTCCGCATTTTATCCCTTCAGTTACAGGCAGCCAGTGTAGTTCTTTCAGAATTGGTGTTACGTGCGCTGATTTCTTTTATTTCATTGTCAATTTTGCTGCTTCATTTTAGAGTACTCGTAACTTTGATAATTTTTCGGCCGAAAAACCCGATAAAATCAAATTTTTATAAAGTCAGAGTTATTATTAATGTCCTGGCTGTTGCTTAAGTAAGATATTTCCTTACAATGCCAATTTTCTTAACTTGAAAATAGATACTTTTGCTGAGCTGGCTAATTTGGGATCACATAGACATATCATAATCCAACCGAACTCCTAGATTTTAAAAACTTCATTTTGAACGAATGGTATGGCTATTGGTATCAATTCGTAGTTCTGGGAGATTTCTAATGGCTCTTGTATTTCCAGGCAAAATTATTTCTGTTTTGTCATCATTTAGTTTCATTTTATTACCACCACCACCACAACCACCACCACCACCACCACTACTATGGTCATCAACATCATCACCATTTCGTCCACCACTCCTACCAAAAACCACGAGACCATCATTCGTCTGATCAACATAATAAAGGAAAAGGGTGAAAATTCTCGGAGGTCCCGAGTGCAAGTTGCTCATGTTAAAGATCCCTTGGTGGTCTAAAATTGATAACAGTTGGCTCCACCGCCACCCCGGCAACATTTAAAATGTCCTCCCCACTGAAAAATATTTAACTTGTTATGCACGCTCATATGACCTTATGCAGTTGCGAGCGTCGTAAAACACCTACCAAATTAAAGAAAAAAAACCCTCGTCTGATCAACGTAATAAACAGAATAATAATATTTCCAACATGTCAGATAAAAAGAAGACAACAATCCATCCACCTTTGCCAGAAACCATTCTACCTTTTGGTTTAGTTTCAGTGGGAGTTTTACGTCACTTGCAACACAATTAGACCTTGCATGTCCTATCCACCTCCCAGTGCTTCGAGATACTCAATGTGAACACTGAACAAAAGACCTATCTGCCTTTTGCTCTAACTTCAGTGGGAGTTTTATTTCCCTTGAAACACAAGGTCCTGTCTACCTACCTGTGCTTCGGGATACTCAATGTGAACACTGGACACATAGTTTGACCGCCCACCGTGAGCCCTATGAGAACGAGGACGAGAAGAATCCACTTCTGAAACAGACCGAAGTGGCCGATTCGGGCGAGAACATCGTCGAAAGATTTCAGGTCCCCGTCATCGCAAAGGTCTTTCTCCATGTCCGAAGGCATGCCGGGATGTCGTCTTCACAGGCAAAACGAGCACGCCTCTCTGTTTAAGACAACAACAAAAATTGATAAAAAGCTAGTCGCAACAAATGTATCTAATACGATAATGATGATGATGATAATTTTAGAAATAATAATGACAATAATAAGCACAAGAAGAAGGAGGATTCTTCTACTAATAGCTCGTCCCTCAATGTCTGTCGATGACCAGTGCATCCGCAGAGGTGAACATTAATCCAGCTAAAATGAAAACTTTGAAGAATTAAAAGTTACAATGACTTGTGGCTTCTGCTGTGGCCGACGAGACCAATTCTGACAGTGAAACGTTTGCCACATTTTGAAATTTAAAGGCTTTACTTCCACTTAAGGATTACGCAGCTTGTGGGCTTCTCTCTTGGTTTCAGCATTTATTATTCGTGAAGCAAGCCTCATGTGATATGTGAGGCAGCGCGGTGGAATCAGGCTCTCGTCAATTTTTGGGCATATTGAGTTATTGGTATCACCTTAAAGCTGTTCATTTGTCTTGCTTTCAATGAAAAAATTACCCATCCATCTTCAATAGAAGATGAGATATTTTGGATTGAACAAAGTGGGGGTTCCTGGTTTAAGAGGTAAAATTGGCGAGAAAATGGCTGCCAAAGCTTGGTAAATTCCAAAGCTGAAGAGTCCAGGGAAACTGTAACTTTATATTTT
>NW_004797622.1:145258-146996 GCF_000002075.1 Aplysia californica | reverse complement strand
TCTTCGATTTCATTATTTTGACGAGAGCCTGATTCCACCACGCTGCCTCACATATGCTCCCAGGGACCTTACTGTATAGCCTCCTTGTTTTGCTCCCCACTGTGACTGCTGCTCTGCAGCTGGGTCTGACAAAAGCAAGACTCTCCAATGTCAAAGGATTTGTGTTGAAGTCTTTCAAGGACATTTTCAAGGTGTTCTTGTAACGCTTTTGTTTGGTGAACCAGCCTTACGCTTTCCAGAGGACAGTTAAGAATAGAATAATACTTTGGAATTCTGGAATCATGCATTCTTAGGACATGGCCAGCCCATCGAAGTTGATTAATTTTGAGCTTAGACTCTCAGCACTTGTCCTTTTGATAACTTCGGTGTGTGTTATCTTATCCTGCCGTTTGATGTCAGGAATTCTCCTGAGGCATTTTATATGGACATGACCAAGCTTCTGGTCATGGCTTTGGTACATCGCCCAGGTCTCAGCCCCAAACAATAGGGTTGAGAGGACCACATCATTGTAGAATTACAGTTTTGTCTCTGTGCAAATGCCACAGCTGTCCCAAACCTTTGCTCGGAGTCTTCCAAAGGATGCCCAAGCTATTTCTGCATTGAAGTAGGCATTTGAAGATAGTGTGTTGCCATGATATTTAAAGCTATTAACATTGTTCAGTGTTGTTCTATGTATTTTGATTTGAGGAAGGAGAGTCTCTGTATCACCATAGACAGGCTAGAGGCGAACGTCTGTCTTTGCAGTGCTTTTTGTAAGTCCAAAGTTCTCACTTACATTTTTAAAATGATACAGTTTTGCATTTTGGATTCTTCATGAGCAAAAAATGAACAAAATGTTGGCAAATAGCTAATCAAAGACATGCATCACACCAGTTTCTTTTGTTTTTGCCTACCGCCTACGAGAGTTGAAGACTTTATCGTCCAGTCTGAGCCTGATATCAACGTCAGCAGGGAAACTCTTGGACTCTTCCTGCCTCATCGCTGAGAACATGATGTTGAAAAGTGTTGGTGCCAATATACAGCACTGCTTCACTTCATTTGTCACACAAAATGCTTCAACATATCACCAGTGCTCTTGACACTGGCTTTCATCATCATCCAGTGCCAGATCTTCGACAGACATCGGCGATCATGGTTTTCCATTCATTCCTTTGCTGGGATGCTCTAAAAAAGCTACGTTTCTCTGATCTTTCCATGTTACCCATTTGTTTAGGTTCCCTAAGTATGTTGTTCTGTGCCTACCCCTGTCCCGTTTGCCTTCAATTTTGCAAGTGAGAGCTAGATGTTCAAGACCGTTATGTCTATTCAGGTGTACCAAAAACTGCTTCTGTCGTTTCCTGATTGTTTTTAACATTGAGCGTCCCACGTGGGCTTCATCAAGCACTACCTCATTACTGGCTTTCGTGTTGTCGTGAAATTGGCGAACCATAGTAATGAATTTTGAGGGGCTACCGTACTTCGCTAGGACTTCCCAACTAACATTATCGAAAGCCTTTGTTAGATCAACAAAGTTCATGTATACGGCTTATTCTGCTCTACGCACTTTTCGTGGATATGTCTGGCTGCCAAAATCATGTCTGCTGTGCCCCCGTTTGTGCAGAAGTCACACAGACTTTCAAGTCAAATTTCAGTCCAAGAGAGATGCTTCAACAGGCGATTGAGATTACTACTACTACTACTACTACTACTACTACTACTACTACTACTACTACTACTACTACTACTACTACTACTACTA
>NW_004797622.1:143382-144587 GCF_000002075.1 Aplysia californica | reverse complement strand
GAAGAAGAAGAAGAAGAAGAAGAAGAAGAAGAAGAAGAAGAAGAAGAAGAAGAAGAAGAAGAAGAAGAAGAAGAAGAAGAAGAAGAAGAAATCATGGTTATTATTTATTATCATTGTTGTTATTATTATTACATCACAGACGCTGGTGATCGTCAAGCATTAGGCTGGCTGAGTCTTACTGGGTGCTATACAGTGCATCTTTCCAGACAGGTGTACACAGGTGCAAAAATATCGTTTACTCCATAATGAATCGAACTCACATCGACTGCGAACAAGGCGGCCTGCACTGGTTGGAAGAGTAGATCTTGGAATTCGAGGAAGAATTCTTTGTTCGTAAATTTATTTTTCTTATTAGGTTGTTGGCGAAAGATACAGCTCACACGGAAGGTAAGCTGCTCTGATCTGATGAAAGCAGTGGCTGATTCAAATGTGCGATACGATGGATCATCGCAGATGAACTTTAATGAAAGACCTCACCGATGAATAAAAGCAATTCCGCCACCACGTGAGCCGCGTGAAAAAGATTTAAGGGAGGGAAGGGGGGGGTACGGGACTACACCCCCAAAGTCCCGATTCGGCTTAAAATTATATAATTTGTGTTTTTAGCTTCCTCAGTCTCTCCAACAACTATTTCCTTGTACAAGAACCCCCCAAAACCGTATTTTTCCCATACCGGGCATGTTTGTCACCACCATTTCCTCATTAAGTCATTATTTTATTTTTCTTATTTGGTAAAATTTGGTCCAGTAATAAGCGAGATAGCCCCCCTCCCCCTCCCCTTAAGTTAAAAGCCAGGTGGTTGAATGTCGGCTATGATAGATTCATCGAAATCTTTTCAAAGCCAAGTTTCTGAGATGCACAACAGATCGATCGATGTTCATAATTTCTTCAATTACGTCTCTTACAATGTAGCAGCACGACTGGGTGTTAATACAGCCAATTCTTAAGTTGGGACAGTTATGTTGAAACACAGTACGAATGTCTATCTGTCTTACGTTTTTCTTGTTCACAGTAGTCACAGTTTTATTCTTAGAAACAGTGTCACGAGGAATCCCCCGACACACCTAATTTTTCTCTGTTTCCTCGTCCCACCTCTTGGACCCCTCTTGTCTCTCTTCACTACCGTTGATTGACAAAAACAGCTGTTTCTAACTCCTAACTGGGTCAATGTAGTTAGCACGTTTGATGGTATATATATATATATA
>NW_004797622.1:141301-142648 GCF_000002075.1 Aplysia californica | reverse complement strand
TATGCATACAAGTGTGAGTGTGTGTGTGTGTGTGTGTGTGTGTGCGAATGTGTGCGCGTCGGTGTGTAAGTGTGTGTGTGTGTGTGTGTGTGTGACTGTGTGTGTGTGAATTGGATTGACGCCGTGTATAATCAGACCATTCGATGAAGCTGTGAAGATTAAACCCTAAAGGACTTTTACGTTGTATTATCATTATTTAAATTATGACAGTGCGGCGTTCAAAAGAAACTTGAAAATGTACCCATCATTTGTGTTAAAGCTTTGCACTACCCACTAATGTGGCAAAACAATTTGAATCTAAATATATTTTGTAACAACTGACCCATTAATATTTCATCAATGTTAAAAGTTGCCCGAGATATGGTGACTCAAAACTGACCTTAAAAATCAGACTTGGCAAAATTGTGAGAAATCAAAGAAACATACAAGTGCCAACGCGCGTGTATTTTGGTGCATCAAATAATATATGTAAAATGGACATACATTGTATATCAAATGAATGAAGAATCTTGTCTCAACAATAAACAATATTCCATTTTTGGACAATAGTTTTTTTTAGACAGATGAGAAAGCAGATGAGCGGCACGTGCCACACAAAACTCGGGACTTCTCATCAAATTTGCTCACTCTTATTTTGTTGAGGGGTCATCGGTTTTGTGTAGACTGGCCCCGCGGAAAATTGCATTTTTGAATTAGAAAAATTGCAAAAAATTGCAAGGTAAACCGCCTAAAAATTGCAAAAAATTGCAAGGTAAACCGCCTAAAAATTGCAAAAAATTGTAACCTTCCCATCACAGGCGTACTAATACGGGCTTAACATTTTTAGTTTAAAAAACATGACAATTTTGAGTACCGGTAGTATAAAAGAAGCACAGCCTTTTAAAAAATCATGACAAACAATACAAATTCACCAAATGTTATTAACAACATTTTTACTAGTAACAACACAAGAGTACGTTAACAATAAAGTTATCGACCAAATATAATATGATAACCCGTGACACAAAATAACGGAACCCTCGGTTTTCGTAATAACTTTTAAATGAAGGCATAAAATTTGACCAAATTTAGTACATACCGGGTACTTGGTTCATGCAAAAATCTAGAAGTGTATGAGGTTTAGTCTATAAAAAATTTAAAAAATTGACGAGAGATTTTCGAAACAACCTCTAAATACAAAATAAGCTTATGCTCCAATCAAATCAGATCCTGTTCTATTTTCCTCTTGAAACCTTCGACACACCGGTAATCTGTATTTAGATCTATTTCAGATATTTTCTGTTTTAAAACCGGCATGGTATTGTTTTAAAATTCAAACACTAAGTCAATTCGTAAAATACAGCAACC
>NW_004797622.1:139174-140720 GCF_000002075.1 Aplysia californica | reverse complement strand
CGTGTACGTAGATACTGAGACTAGGTGCCCGGTTACCGTGTATGTAGACACATGCATCATGTACGAACAATATTCACGCGCGCGCACACACACGCACACACACTCACGTACACCTCACACACGCACACACCTACTTTCTTATTACACGCGCACGCTTACACACATTAGATAAAGGCTTAGCCCAGAGAAGGCCACCTTCTCGGCCTAGCTTATGTTTCAGTTCGTGTTGTACATGATGCATTCCAGCCTGAATTTCCGGTTATAGCTTTTAGAGTACGCTCAGTAGGCTGAAGCTGGGCTGATACAAGTACCATGATTTACGTACGCCTATCGGCTCTGTACTCACACCATTTCGTATTTAAAATTCTGTTAAAATTAAAGCGTTGATATATTTTTGCCTAAAATTGCAAGAAATTGCGAAAATTGCAAGAAATTGCGGGTTTAATGAGGAACTCGACGAAAAACGCGGCCGCAAGTGCGATTTCCTGGAGGGCCAGTGTAGAGCACGAACCCTTTGGAGTGGCGTCGGTACCCTAGTGGTTAGATTACCGGACTCGTAATCGTGAGATTTGTGTTCAGGGGTTCGAGCCTCAGCTCGGTCCGACGTTGTGTCCTTGGGAAAGGCACTTTACACGAACTTCCCACTTGGCTCGGTCCTATCGGAGACGGACGTTAAACTAGGAGGTCCCGCACCTTTAATAACCTAATAGTGTTGATAGGGGCGTTAAACCCATACCATTTCACCATTTAAAAAAAGAAAGAAAAAAAAGAAGAGTCCTATGGGCATCGACTCTATTAAATTTTAGACATCATTTTCTGCCAGTTCATGCCAAATGGCTCCGAGATTTGCAAACTAAGGTTCTTGATTGGAGAGGGAAGAAAGTACTTCTTTTTATGGGCGCATGAGCGAAATATCTGCGAGATATCTGAGAGAGAGATAGAGAGAGAGGGGGGAGAGAGAGAGAGAGAGAGAGAGAGAGAGAGAGAGAGAGAAGAGAGAGAGAGAGAGAGAGAGAGAGAGAGAGAGAGAGAGAGAGAGAGAGAGAGAGAGAGAGAGAGAGAGAGAGAGAGAGAGAGAGCAAAGAGCGAAGGCGGGGGAGGGTAGAACTTTTACAAAAGTATCGTTTTTTAAACCCCAACTAATTTTCTCTTTTCCCCCTTTTCCACTCTCTCTCCTCTCCCCCTCCCCCCAACTACCCTTTCTGTCATGATTCTGTCATTCAGCATCGGCTCCGAGGACAACTTGTCATTACGTGAAACAGTCGCCCGGTGGAAGTTAAAGACGTTAGACAAGAACAACAACGGGGTAACTGTGATATTTATTTTCTAGTACACGTACCTTTGTCATTTGTGTGAGCCCTATGAATAGTCGGTAAGCTGTTTAATCTGTTCTATTTTTTTGTTTTTGTAAAGTGTTTTACGGCGCTCGCAACTGCATAAGGTCATATGAGCGCGCGGGACACATCTAATATTTTCAGTTGGTTGGAAATTTTGAATTTTGCCCGGGTGGCGTCCGAAGCCTACTTATCGATTTCAGACCACCAAG
>NW_004797622.1:125710-138737 GCF_000002075.1 Aplysia californica | reverse complement strand
GGTGACCCAACACCTTGTAGATCTATGTTCATTTCCATTTTGACGAGTGCCTGATTTCACCACAATGTGGCACAAACTCTCAAGCCACTTAACCGACGATTTTAGGTTCATTTAAAACTGTTGTAGGCGTCATATCGTCTAGCAGCTTTCCAGATGTACCAAGCCCAACGTTTTTATTGTTTTAAAATTGACAGCAGTTTCTTAACCTCTTCGTGACCTATAAAGTGACGCACTCCGTTAATATTTTTTTCTTTTCCCAAAAGGAGAAAGGAAGCAAGTTGCTGCTTTGACTTTCGACGTTCGTTGTGCCTTTTGAAGAACGAGGACCGTAACGGATTACACCCTTCATCACTGTTTTGCACCCGTCAAACTGCGTCTATTCGATACATTTCATTAAACGAATTGCAGATTCACATTCAGCTCTATATTATTCCGTATGTAGAAATCCTTTCTTTTCAGAGATAGTTAGTAGTATTTATAAACTGGGTCTAATTGTAGGCAACCAGCGGCTATACCTTACTCTAATATTTGTCCCTAAGGATTCCAAACTGTGCCTGATGGAGCAGGAACTAACCCAGGGTCACGAAGGGGTTAATCAGTATACACGATATATGTGTTATTTGTTAACAGAATGAAATCGTTTGTTTTTTTCATTAAAAGACAAAAAAATTATGCTTTTTGGTTGAGAACAATTGAACCGCTTGCCGACAATATCTTTGTTACCGCAAGGAACGCCCACTTTTAAAGCCACACGTTTCATTGAGAAAACGGCTGGCCCTGCTTTTTTCCATCTCGCTGTTGTTGTAGTTTTTTTCTCTATCAATCTGCTTGCTTCCCACTCTCCACCCGCCACCCTCCTCTCAACCGAACCCAAGCCCATGTTTCTCCTTTCTTTACGTAAGAATATTTCATCCTGCGGATGTTCGTCCCTTTATTCAGAACCAACCATGCACAAACAAAAATAGGGGAAAGCATGAAATTGTTCTCTCTGTAAAACTTGCTTTCAATTTAAATTCAAAGTTGAATAAATAGATTCTTTAACAAACCTTAACAGGCTGCTTGCACTAAAAATTAATTCTATTTCAATGGCATGCATTTAGTAACATTTTTATTTGTCAATCCAGTTTTGTGTTGAATAGAATATAGAAATACCCGTCCTTCTCATTTCCAAGTATGAAATGTATAGTCTACGACGTGCTACTTGAACTATTGATAATGAAGTACCAGCTTGTGGGAAATTAGCATTGTATTTGTTGTACAGATGTCACACATTTTAGTAGTCCAGCCTTCATGCCCCCATTGGACAGCTGTTATTGAAAACAATGCCTCTGTCCGTCTCTTCATTTTAACATCTTCGCTGCCTGATCGTGAGCGCTGTGTTTTGAAAACACCGCCTCGCTGTAGGCGACGTTTAGAGGGAAAGAAGACGTGAGCGGTTATTTCTAGAATTGAACAAGAGAAAAGAATAATGCATTTTCATGCCCATAAACTGTAGAAACCATTGATATTTTGCTACCTAGGAATTACAAGTTCTATCTGACATTTTTGGTTGTTTTGACTTACTCAGACCATGGGGTCAGAAACCAAATTATGTCATATCTGTTTTATCAAAATCGTAAGATTATTTGGGAGTCGTTATCAATATATTTAAAAAATTACCTTTTCTGCTCCCTAGCAATGTTCTGTCGTCTACTTTGGCCTCCACTTTGTGCCCCCACCCTCCTTTAACCACTCCTCTGGGCTCCTGACTCTTTCTGCAGCCTTTTAACTTTAACTCCTTAGCTCCTTCTTACTGCTGTCTTTCGGTCACACCCCTGATCTTCTGGCGTTCTCGGAAAAGGGCGAAATTTCTTGGAGGTCCCGAGTGCAAGTTGCACATGTTAAAGATTCCTTGGTGGTCTAAAATTGATAACAGTTGGCTCCGCCGCCACCCCGGTAACATTCAAAATTTCCTACCAACTGAAAAATGTTTAACTTGTCATGCACGCTCATATGACCTTATGCAGTTGCGAGCGTCGTAAAACACTTACCAAATTAAAGAAAAACTGGTCTCCTGCGTGCAGCGGCAAAAGGAATGAGAGCTACAGCACACACGCCAGTAAACAACATAACATATAGCTCATTTGTAGCTTTCAGCGACTTCAACGTAAGTTAAGGGCCACTTGCAAATTTGGCTAAAATTCCGTGCTGCACATTGGGGTTTTGCCCCTTCAGGAAGCTTTGCATTATGCATTGTTTGTTTTTAAAAATTTTATCCCTTGCCCATTTATATGAGATTTACGCCACCTGATTAGCAAAAAAATGTACGTATGATAATGTCAAATAATGTATTACGTGCATACCTAGTATTACAAGTAACTGTAACAGCAGATAGAGATTCCAGGATAATAGATGCAATTCATTGATCTGAGAGCGGTGATGATTTTAGAAATAATGGTGGTGATGAGCGAGGATGTGGGATTGCTTTTAAGTAATGTTAGCGTAAGTCTTATCTTGCTCTGCTTCAATGAATCACGAGGGACGTGGGCACCCTCTATCCCGTTCCCTACTGGAGCCATCTTTAAGGTCACCATGAAGTTCCGAAAGGTGGGAGTAGTCTCTGCTAAGGTGACATTGTTGGTGTTAGTCTATTCTATCGGGCCAAGACAAATATCGAGAGGAGCAAAGTGGGAAGACAGTGTAGGGGCAGGTATGTTGGTGTATTTGTAAGCATGTTGTGGTAGCAAGTTAGCAAACAGATTATGATCTTTAAGAATGCAGCATTCTACTCCCTGATCATTTGCTCAGAGTATTCTTTTCGAGTTCTATTAAGCTTGCTGAGATTCTGACTCAGAATCCTCGAACCAGAGTCGAGAGGGCACAATTTACGCATAATATTGTCACGTGATGCGAACGAGCGATTGAAACAGTTTTACTGACGGGTCTTGAAGACTGGCCCGACCAACCAGCATTCGGACAAAGCTTGTTTTGAAAAGTATCAGCAGAACCGCGATAAATATTGATCATTTTATGTCGCCATTGAAACATTTATCAGGCCATCTTCGGAGAATTCTGATAGGAAACAAAAGCAAAAGTAGATCTTGAGAATGTTCCAAGTCGGAATGCCAAATCGATGCTACATGTACTTCCATTAGGTATAGTGGAAATAACACGTGCAAGCAAAGATCCAGCACAACTTGGGGCGAGTCAACTACTAAATCCGGCATTGATATTTTGGGAAATAGTGCTCCGAGTTCCTGGGGACAAAAAGTTTAACGGGTGTGTCACCGCGACAGAGAAAAAGTCAGAGTAAGTTTTTAGAGGAGAAACAGACGCACAAAAAATTCGGGATACACGCGATCGAAATCGTGAAAATCGGGATGCTTGAGATTTAAGGAAAAAAAAATAAAGGGATACAAATCGGGATGAGTAGCCAGGTCTGTTGGGTTAATCTCACGGCAGGGGTAGACTCAAGGCACGACACCGGCAAATGCGAGCGACCAGAATGTGGGCGGAGCTTCTCTTCTAAAGCCAGCCTGTGTTGCTGGAAATTGCGTGCAGCTGAAAAGTAGGTCGACTGCTTCTGACAAAAGGTGCCTGCTGTTTGTCTATTGTCAATGATTCGGCTTCAGGATGGAGAAAGGGGGAAATGATGCATGCCACACGCACACAATTTATGTTTTAAAGCGTATGCTAACCCCCGAAACGAAATTTTAAAGAGTAACGTTCACGCCCCTCAAACACTTAAAGGGGGTAATCTACAGGTACACTCACAAAAAACCCCTTAACTATTGACTTTTATTCACTGTCATGTAATTGTGCAAGAAGTTCATAGGTGAATAGGATGTACTAAGGGTGAATTTGTTGATTAAAAAAAAAAAAATGAGTCTCTGTGGCAGCCATCTTGGATTTTCAAACCAGTTTCAAACAGAAGAATTTCATAGAAAATGTTGAAACTACAGTCTGAAATTTGGCTTACACGTGCAAACCAATATGGACTGTGCGTCTGTGTGAGGATATTGACCTGTCTTTAAAACCAAAAAAGTAAACCCAAAGTCAGTGGACCACCGATACTCAGTTGACGAAACTTTGGGGTACAGGTTACAAAAAAATGTGAATATTTCCACAAGTTATCAATATTTCCCATTATTCTCACGTAGATCCCAAATATAGATCCTAAAGCACTTGTATGCCAAATTTGAAGCTTCTAGCTTCAGTATGTTTTGAAAACTCCTGCACCAAGGAGGTCACACATGTCAAAAAGCATATTTTGAGAATAACAGAAAAAAACTGGCTTTAAAAAAATATTTTAAGTGCAATTGGCATATTTCAAATGCCTCTTTAGGTCATTTAGGGTGCTATTTTCAACAGTTTCGTCATTGTGACCCAATGGAACAGATGCCAAACGATGTTTTTAGGCCAAAAAAAAGAACAAAATCGATATTTTAACATTTGTTTTGTTATTGTTTGTGATCGCCGACCCGTGTCTTCCCTTAAAGCCCGGTTTCCATGTGCACTTAATGCGTAGTGGGCAAAGCGTAATGCGTACAGAAAATTTAAATGGAAATTAAACTAAAGTGTATCCATGTGTGTGTGATACGTTGTCCGTGATGCGTGATGCGTATTCGAACGACCGAGGCATCGATCTAATCTTAATCATGATCTCAGCAGGTAAAGGAAACTTGAGAAAAACTATCTGCAAACTTCTATTGGCCTGATAGACTACTGCAGTTTGCAATATGGCTCAATCGTTGGGATTTTAAATGGTAGGCCTAATGTGAACTAGTGCGTCATGCTACAAAAATGGTGACATAGCTGAAAATGGGTTGTTTTTTACGCGCTATGTAGAGCAAAACTGTTGTGTGGTTTTATCTAAAATGAATATCAAACAAATTCCTTATGATTTCCAAAATGTTGTGTACAAATTTGAAACGCTTAACTTCAGTGTTGAGTAAAATATTATTTTAAAAAAATAATAATATTGTACAGTTTTTTGGATCACCCTGTACATTATGTACATGTAATTTTTAAACTGAAAAAATGCAAGATGTCACCAAACGTCCATTGCGACGTGTTTTGGACTGTTTGGCAGAACAACAACCTTTTATTTCGTGATCCACAGCTTAAACTCACAACTATAATATTATGTCATAGAATGAATGGAATTATGACTGATATACAGAATGTTGCAAGTGGAGGGAGATTGGATAAGATGTGTTTTATGAGGCATACAGAAAAAATACCAACAATTTGGAGTAAGAGAAGCAGAGAGCTCTATTATCTAGTGCCTTCAAACCGACAATTAAAATATTTATTGTGTCATGTTTTGACTCTGTTTTGACACAGGTGCTTTCTGGAAAATTAGATGGCTAAAAGAACAAACTGACGGATCATGAACGTTAATATTCACGCACATAATATGAAAAAGGACAACAATACGCATCACGCATTACGCATTATGCATTGCGCACAACGCATTACGAATTACGCACACAAGGAAACGTGGCTTTATAAAGAACAAAACTTGCTGCATTTGCTCTCTGGTCAAGCGAAGGTACTGATGGAGTCATTCTGAGTCCAGTTCTATTTCTTTCACAAGATGGTGGTACAAACCAAACCTTTTCCTTATTTGCAATATTTCATGTACCAACCACCTTCGTTATCTTTTCCTCATTCTCGTATGATAGTAATACATGAGTCCAATAACTGCGAAGTCTTCAACCTCATCTTCCTGTTTCCGCACTTTGGCATATCTAAACAAGCAAGGAGCCATAGAATCTAGCTCTACTGTACTTAAATCCAAAAGAACAAACTGACGGATCACGAACGTGGCTTTTTGGGAGGGTTGGGGGTGGGGTTTTTTTGGGGGGTGGGGGTAGGTAGATCGCGAGTTTATTCATGCGCAACATTCGCATTTCTACGACATTTATACACGCACACGTGGAAAAGGGCAATACGTATTACGCGTTACGCATTACGTATTGCGCAAAACGCATTTATGCGAACACATGGAAACCGGGCTTAATGCGCAATATATGCACATCTGTGCGTAATAGGGAGCCCTGCACACACACACACACACACACACACACACACACACACACACACACACACACACACACACACACACACACACACACACACACACACACACACACACACACACACACACACACACAGAATCCTCATTAGCAGCAATAGAAACCCCAGAAACCCCTATTAAATAGCGAAACAACGTCATCTGAATAACCCCCCCCCCCCCCACGGACCCACTTAAGAAATGACATAATTTACATTCATGAGGGTGCGTATAAAAAGAAGACAGTGCATTGTAAGCATTACATGAATGGGGCATGAATTATTCAAATTAAATTTTAAAAAACCCGGATCCCCTCTTTTATTCCTAAAAAAATGTGTGGCTGTAGGTTTGAGGTCACATGCAGTCATGCAGGCTTTTTGGGAGGGTTGGGGTGGGGTTTTTTTTTGGGGGGGGGGGTGGGGTGGTGGTGGTAGGTAGATCGCGAGTTTATTAAAGGGCAACATTCACATTTCTACGACCTGGCCAAAACTGAAAGAAAGCATCGTCAAACGCCAGAAAGTAAAGTGTCGAGCGGATCTGTGACACGACAAGGACATTTAAGGATATCTCAAGTAAGGTTTTATACTATTGATTGATTGATTGATTGATTGATTGATTGATTGGTTGATTGATTTATTGATTGATTGATTTATTGATCTATTGATTTATTGATTGATATTATATTCATTTAGATAATTTTTAGATAGGGGGGGAGGGTCGGGCAGATTTGGCTTACTGGTATAATCTTAATTTCTATTTATTTGTGTTGTGTTTGATGAGAGTAATACACATACATCTTGAGAAAAAGTTGAGATATTTGTAATTGAAGAAGGTGGGGGTCTTTCGGCGTTAGATGTAAAGTATACCTACGAGAAATTGGCAGCTAAAATTTGGTGGCTTCCAAAGCTTGAGTACCTCGAGGAAGCGTGGAAAGTGTAATTTAACATTGTTTAAATGCTTTTGATCAACGTTTATCCACGTAGAATAAATGCGCTTTTTTAATGGATCATATAAAACATGTTGACCCCCATATCCCCCCGAATAAAATTAATCAATTGATATAAAATAAGCAACAAAAAACAAAACAAAACAAAGTCAAACAAACAAAACGATGAAAATTGCCCAAACCAATCGGTAGAAAAATTGATTGTGTCTTCTTTACCAAGACAAGAGTAAGATTACATTACTATTCTTAACATCAGTCGAACCTGCCAGAAAACCCTCCTGTATAAAAGGGTCACCTGTACAAACGGCCACTTGACATCCTCCCCCCCCCCCCCCCCTCCTATTGCGCTTTTCACTGTGAAAAATGGTCATCTGTCCAACGCCGCCGCGGCCACCCTATTTCATTTTAGAGGTGGGCAAAATCCGGATAATCTATCCGAATAACCGGATAATTAGCAATGAAAGATTGTCCGAATTCAGACTCTTAACTCACTTTCCTGACCTGCTTGCCGAAGTGGGTGTACTCATTTGTTGAAGTGATGCTAACCCGTTTGTCGAAGTGTTTCTAACCTATTTGCAGAAGCGGTTCTATCATATTATTTGCCGAAGAGGTGCACTAACATATTATCCGGATTTTTGCTAAAGCGACTCATTGCCCAGCTCTACTTCATTTACCAAAAAGAAAAACAAAACCTGCCAAAGAATGCCCACGCAAATTTCTCATCGCCTGATGCTTTGGTAAAAATCATTAAAACCATATGTGAGGCAGCGTGGTGGAATCAGGCTCTCGTCAATTTTTGCGCAAGTAGAGTTATTGGTATCATCTTAAAGTTCACTTGTCTTTATTTAGATGGAAAAAAATATCAGTTTATCTTGAATGCTAATCGAGATATTTGCAAAAGAAGGAGGTGGGGGTCACCTGTTTTGAGAGGTAAAATTACTGAGAAAATGGCAGCCAAAGATTAGTTATTTTCTTAGTTTAAGAGTCCTTGGTAACTGAAATATTACTTTTTTGTGCCTTTAATCATCAACGTTTTTAAGAAAAGTCCACACAGAAATGAGTTCTTTAATGGGCATGAAAGGTGTTGAGCCAAGAAACAAAACAAAAAATATAAAAATTCACAAACCTGTGGAAAAATGCAAGTTTCTTCACTTTGATTATTTTGGCGAGAGCCTGATTCCACCACGCTCGCTGCCTCACATATTGTATTGGCTACCTGTTCCCGCGCAAGTTACATGTACCTATCGGGGCAATCTTGTGCTGCCCGTTTTAACGATCGTATAATTATGCAACAATCTGAAGGTTGCGTTAATATTTTGTATTTTTTAAATAAAAAATAATAATAAAAAATCACCTCCATCTTTATTCTTTAACTCACATCAAGGAACACCCACATATGTTTTTAAAAGTGTAAAAATATGAAAATTAATATGAAAATGAAAATTAAAATTGAGATATGAAACTGAAGAGCTCACAAGAACTATACAAATCCAGGTATCAAACTCAAATTCACAAAGTACATTGAATTTATTTCATATTTTATTATTTTTTTAAATTAAAAAATTCACTTCGATCTTTATTCTTTTACTCACATCAAGGAACATTTATGTGCGGTATTATATTTTCAAAAGTGTGAAAATATGAAAATTAAAATTAAAATTAAGATTAAGATATGAAACTGAAGAGCTCACAACAAAGATCCAATTAACCGATCGTTAAAACGCGCAACGCAAACTTAAGATCGCCGCGCAATTATAATATAATAATTAGGATCATATCATGATTGTTAAAAGATTGCACTCATCGGTAAATTGTGCTGAGGAACATACATAATATATATATATACACCAGTGATATAGAAGGAGTCAAGGCAGCCGCAATACCGACGACACGCTGACGATAAACTTTTGATAGCTGACTCCGAGTCTAATTTTTTTTTATATTATTATTTTTTTTGGTAAGTGTTTTACGGCGCTCGCAACTGCATAAGGTCATATGAGCGCGCGGAACTCACCTAATATTTTCAGTTGTTAGGAAATGTTGAATTTTCCCCGGGTGGCGACCGAAGCCTACTCTTATCGATTTTTGACTACCAAGGGATCTTTAATGTGCGAAACTTGCACATGGGCCCTCCAAGATTTTTCGCCCTTGTCCGAGAAGGCTAGGTGTAAATCTTTCCTACCAGAAGATAAGGGGTGTGGCTGAAAGACAGCAGTAAGAAGGAGCCCAGAAGTAACAGTAGAAAGGCTGCAGAAAGAGTCAGGAGCCCAGAGGAGGGGACAAAGGGGGTGAGGGGTTGGGGGCAGAAAGAGGAAACGAAAGCAGACGACCGAACATTGCTAGAGAGCAGAAAAGGAGGTGAAAGGAGACAATTTTGGAGAAGAAAAATTTTCCGTCGCTACCCAGATTTGAACCCAGGGCCTTTGAATGAGAGGCTAACACCTTAACCTTTAGGCCACGAGAGCTTCCACTAGAGTCACAAAGTAAAGGGTGTACTACTGAACCCGAAGAACTCTGAATGCCTTGTGATATTTTTTAAAAGGGCTAACAGCCCAGAATGCAACATCTTACGTAAGAACGAATGCATAAAGCAGGTCAACAACTTTAAATACCGCGGTTGCACAATGACACAGATTTCAATCAAGAGGATTGCAATGTCAAAAGAAACTTTCCGCAAGATGAATTCTCTCAAATAGAAACCTATCAGTGAACACAAAAAATAAGAAACCAGAGAGCGTAAGTATGGTCAATCCTTTTGTATGGATGCGAGAGCTGGACTCTAAACATAGTCACAGAGAGAAGACTTGAGACCGTTGAGACATATGTATCTATATCTATATCTGTATCTGTATCTATATCTACATCTATATCTATATCTATATCTGTATCTATATCTATATCTGTATCTATATCTGTATCTGTATCTGTATCTGTATCTATATCTTTATTAGTATCTATATCTATATCTATATCTGTATCTATATCTATATCTGTATCTATATCTGTATCTGTATCTGTATCTATATCTGTATCTATATCTGTATCTGTATTTATATCTTTATCAGTATCTATATCTATATCTATATCTATATCTATATCTATATCTATATCTGTATCTATATCTGTATATCTATATTTATCTATCTATCCATCCATCCATCTATCTATCTATCTATTAATAGAGGGATAGATTGATAGCTATATGTGTGTATACTGCGTATATATCTAGCTTAAGATTATGATCGTTTAAATTACTGTTCATGTGCGCGCGCGCGTGTGTGTGTGTGTGTGTGCGCGTGCGTGTGTATGTGTATGTGTGTGTGTGTGTGTGTGTGTGTGTGTGTGTGTGTGTATGTGTGTGTATGTGTGTGTGTGCATGTTTGTGCATGTATGTGTGTGTGTATGTGTGTGTGTGTGTGTGTGTGTGTGTGTGTGTGTTTGTGTAATGTGCACGTGTGGGTGTATGTGTGTGTATGTGTGTACGTGGTGAAACACCAAACCAATGTGCCAGGATCTGGACAAGAAAGATGTATCTTATCTTATCCTATCTTATATATATATATATATACATATACTCTTTTACATTTTCAACTTCACACCTCATATAAGAGGCAATATCGAGATTAATACTAATCAAATCTGTCTGAAAATTTCAGATAAGACAGTGCATTCATTTTACAGCAAAGGAAACACGTAAGAATGCAAAGTTAAGAATGTTTTTAGTCTTAAATTGTGAACTTATAGTTGGAAGGGGTCTAAATGAAAAGTGACAGTTTTCAGTAACGTGTGATGACATCTGGCGTTGTTCACATCTTCACACCGTAGACGCATGGACGGGATAAATCGAGGTATTGTCTATTGAGGGATGATATTCTACTTTTGAAATAAGGTTTATTCTTCTTACTGAGAAAGGGACGGGGCGGGCGTGGTCTGGAACGAACGGCACGATCTAAAATGTCCAACAAGTGCTCAAATGGATTGAGATTTTAGTGAATGCGCTGGTCAAGGGCTCCGGCACGATCTAAAATGTCCCTCAAGTTCTCAAATGGATTGAGATTTCAGTGAATGCGCTGGTCAAGGGCTCCGGCACGATCTAAAATGTCCCACAAGTGCTCAAATGGATTGAGATTTCAGTGAATGCGCTGGTCAAGGGCTCCGGCACGATCTAAAATGTCCCACAAGTGCTCAAATGGATTGAGATTTCAGTGAATGCGCTGGTCAAGGGCTCCGGCACGATCTAAAATGTCCCACAAGTGCTCAAATGGATTGAGATTTCAGTGAATGCGCTGGTCAAGGGCTCTGGCACGATCTAAAATGTCCCTCAAGTGCTCAAATGGATTGAGATTTCAGTGAATGCGCTGGTCAAGGGCTCTGGCACGATCTAAAATGTCCCACAAGTGCTCAAATGGATTGAGATTTCAGCGAATGCGCTGGTCAAGGGCGCATTAGAGCAATGTTGTTAGTTTTGAGAAGTTGTTTTGTCACAGCAGCCTTATGAATATATGCACGAACACTTGTCCTTGGGTTAGATTTTGAAAGAAAAGTACATTTGGCTCGAGAACTTGGTTTATTTAGCCTTGAGCTGTGAAGTTCCCACGAATAGACACAAGTGTGGCGTGATCTCGCCAACTTCACTGATTCCAGCCCACACCATGACACAACCTCACCGAAATTATTTGCTTGTCTGAAGAAAGCTGGGATGTAACCTTTAGTTGGGTCTTCTGTAGACTCTGGCCTGTACATCGTGCCGTTTTTTATTCGAAATTGGGACTCATCTGAAAATATGTACGTATTCCAAATACGAAGTAGTAGTAGTAGTAGTAGTAGTAGTAGTAGTAGTAGTAGTAGTAGTAGTAGTATAAAGGTCACTGTCATTATCATTGTCCTTTTTATCAGTTCTATTATAGTCATCATCGTCATCTGAGATAAGTGTATTGCTTGGTCTAGCTATTTGGCTATTCAACCATCTTGGTGTTTGTCGTTAACAGAGAGGCGTGCGCGTCTTGTCCGGAACAATAACAATCTGTGATGAATGCAGACGTGGAGAAAGATCATCGAGAAGAGGCGGCCCTTACGTCTTTCGACGACGTTCTCGTCAGAATCGGTCAGTTCGGCCGGTTCCAGAAATGGATTCTTCTCGTCCTCGTTCTGATTGGGTTCGCTGTGGGGTCTCAGAATGTGTGTCCAGTGTTCACACTGAGTATTCCAAAGCACAGGTGAGTGGATAAAAAGGATATGTTTTTGTATAACATAATTAAGTTGCAAATGATGTAAAACTACTGCTTACATTACTAAGACAAGAGGTGGAAAGAGCTCAGAGCCTGTGTACTTTAACCCTTTTGAGCCACCCCGGTCTAAACCGGCCTTCCTGTCATGTTACCATACCGGCTTGTATCAACTTTCCCGCTGTGGAGCCATACCGGCCGTACACGCCTGACGCGCCCAACTTTAGTACGGGCTTAGAAATAAAGCATTCCCTCTCAATGTAGATGTTGATGTCCTAATCTTTTATATTTGAAAGTTCCTCGAAATACGTCGCTTAGATCAAAAGCCATGGCAATTTCTTTGCTACACCTCTTGAAACTCCTGAAAAACACTGAAATAATTCGTTTCTGGGAAGCCATCAGCTGGCAGGTATATTGGTTCTGCTGTAATGACCTGTTGACATATCTATGGTGCTTAGAGGGTTAATCTCTGGTCAGGAAACGCAAACAGCAATGGTATGGACACATCACCCGTTCATCCGGCCTTGCCAAGATGATCCTGCAAGGCAGCGTACAGGGAAAAAGGAGCTGAGGCAGACCGAAAAAGAGTTGGGAGGACAACTTCAAGGAATGGACAGGCCTTGACCTCAAAGACACGCTCAGAAAAGCTGAAGATCGGAAGGAGTGCAGGAAGCTGGTGGCCAGTCTACGGGATAGGTGAAGGTGGTGAAGCTGAAGAGGGCTAATCGAGCTTGAGAATTATATAAAAGCCACATATTATTATTATTATTATTATTATTATTATTATTATTATTATTA
>NW_004797622.1:121035-123349 GCF_000002075.1 Aplysia californica | reverse complement strand
CTCTCCCTCTCTCCCTCCCTCGCTCCCCCCTCTCTCCCACTCCCCAACATCCCTGTTTTATCCTTTCCTACCCCAGTCTGGGCCGGCGCCGAGTCCTGATCGTGGCGTCACTGGCCTGTCTCGCAGCAGGTATCGGGAACGCCCTGGTCACCAGCGTGACCACCCTGTTTGTCTTCCGCTTCCTCACAGGTGTCACCACCACCTCCAGCTACCTAGCCGTCTACGTCCTCAGTAAGTTCCAAAACATGATGGTTCTTTTTCCTTTTATCTTTTTTTGGGGGGGTACGGTAAACCGGGGTAGTTCATAAGACGCATGCTGCGTATCAGAAGGTCAGCTAGAAAAACAAATGAAGAAGTCTTGGTTGAAGCAAATTGTACGCGAAATATACGAATATACGAAAACGACGTGCAAATTTCATTGGACATACAATGCGGAAAGAAGATTTTGAAAATATTGTAACAACAGGTAAGTTTGATGGCAGAGGCAGACAGAGGGAAAAAGATACTGGGCAAGATGACAACACGGCTGGGAACAGCAAGAACAACAGACACTATCGTAGCAACACAGGACAACAGAGGGAAGTGGAGGTCCATGATCGCACACGCCAGTCGGCAAGGCACCGAATGATGATGATGAACTCGGGGTGACTAAGGCATATCTGGGAAAAAGTTATGATGATTTTGAGATCATTTTTTAAATATCAAAAGTGATTTTAAGTATTTTTTCAATGCATTACCTAAAAGAGTAATCAATTTGGGTTGTATTTAAATTTTCCCAGCGAAATGCCTTAGTCAACCCAGTTTACGGTAAGTGTTTTACGGCGCTCGCAACTGTATACGGTCATATTATAAGGGCACGGGACACATTAAACAATTTTAGGTTTGGTAGGAATATTGAATTTTGCCCGGGTGACGGCGGAAACCTACTCTTGTCGATTTTGGACCACCAAGGGTTCTAAAACTTAAACGTACGCAACTTGTACACACGGGACCTCCGAGATCTTTCGTCATTATCCAAGAAGACTCGGTGTTAGATCGTACTTACCATAAGATCAGGAATGTGGCGGAAGGACAAGAGTAAGAAAGAGTCAAGGAGAGAGAAAAACCAATTTGTTTTAAAACACGTTTTAGTAACGGTTTCAACATAATATGGAGATGTCTATAAGAAAATACATATGATGGTAGTGTTTTGTTCTTTCACATCGAGAAAATAGGTATTTTTTCAGCCCTTACACGGATAGTATTCCCTACCCTTCCGCTTCCCTAGCCCAGCCAGTGATCCCTGCACGGACAAGCTTGCCCAGTACAGCCCAATACGACGCCTGCGAACCCTGGGAGGCGCAAGGCACTGTCTTCCCCTGCCCGCTTTGGCGTCATACTACGCTTGGAACAAAGCGATGCGGAATCGGCCAAAAATGTCAGATAGAACTTTGCAATTCTGAGGCAACGAAGTGAAAAGTATATATACTTCACAATATCCACCACTCACCCCACATAGAAGATGCATTCTTACGCCTTATATCACCCACCCCCCATCTCACCGCTTACCCCAAGCAGAAGGTGCTGCCTCAATGAGAGTCGAAATGTGTGTATTTTGGGCATCTTCATGTAGAACTAGAAAACGTTTTTTGATCCTATTGTGCTGCAAGTGCCGTAAAACTCTTTAAAAAATTTAATCCTTTCGCTTTTTCTTCTAGTTTCTTCTGACTGTCATAATTTTATGGTGATGGCCTTTTGCGTCTTAAGAGACGATCTTAAGGCAGTATGCATGCTACAGCTTTTCCTGGGTTGTAAACATGGAGGACTTGGGTGAAACCATTGCGAAATTCGAAGAGTTTATTTATTTCTTAGTTTGTTTTTGATTTTTGTTTTGTTTTTTGGATTTATTGGGGGTTTCTTTTTGGTTGTTGTGAGGCTATCTATGAGAATTGGATATATAATGTAACAGTAATTTACAGTCGACAGACCTAACAGTATGCTGTTTACTTCATCTTCACGACTCCCCGCCCCTCCCCCGCAAACCCGTCCCAGATTAATGAATAATAGCTTGTCCACTTTCGTCTGTACATGTTTAAAAAAAAATCGAGCTCATTTGTCAATTTACCTATGCCCACGAAACTTTGCATGGCCCTTCTGCAGGCCAGCGACCAAACAAAAGTAATTTTTTCAAGAAATCTTGATCAATAATAACATATTTCTCTGCCCAATATTAAAAACCGCACTTTGGATACATTCACACGATAACTGAAATAGTTGACTCACAGTAACTTTGCTTTCAAATTGCTCATTTTGAAACAGCAACACCGCCCTGCCC
>NW_004797622.1:119373-120935 GCF_000002075.1 Aplysia californica | reverse complement strand
CCCCCGCATTTCAGTGTAAGTTTGTCGATTTCCTTCCCTGGCTGTACAGAGGTCTCCACGTGAGTCACAAAAATTATTCAACCCATCTCTTGAATCATGTATCTTCGGTGGTGTTTAGGAAAACATGTCAAATTTTTAATTTCTTTGGTGAATGCTGTAAACCCCCTATTGTTTATATCCCACTTTAGACTAATATCAAGGAAAACGTGTCGGAACCATAGTTTGCAGTGACCTTTTTGAGTAGGCTGTTAGAATCTGTTGGTCATCCACATTATTGAACCCGTTTGCAAAGATTTGAGAAGTTTAAAGAGGGCGATTTGATACTGTCTTGTTGTAACCGCGGGCAAACGAAAGTAAACAAGCTATAGTGTCCTTCTGAAAACAGAGAATTTTCTCATTAGACAGAACGTTAATGTGGGTGGTTGGTGGGTGCTCTGGTGAGGTTTGCTCCTCCTTTCCTATCAAAAATCTGTCGCCCTTATCTCCCCTTCTTCTTTTTAAAATGTTTTTTACTCTCTTGTAACACCTCTAATCTTCTGGCGCTCATATGACCTTATGCAGTTGCGAGCGCCGTAAAACCCTCTACTAAAACTAAACTAAGAACGTTAATATCAAGAGAATAAACATGGGTGATTGGCGGGTGCTCTGGTGTGGTTTGCACTTTCTTTCCTTTAAAACAACTGTCATTTTTATCTCTCCTTTTTCTTTTTTAAATGTTTTTGTTACTCCCTTTCAACACCTCTAATCTTTGGCACGTATATGACCTAATTGTGTTGCAATTGTCGTAAAACGTTTACTAAAACAAATAAACTCACTATAGGTTTAAGGTTGGAGAGATTAAATGTGTCACGACGCGGTGGAATCAGGCGCTCGTCAATTTTTGGGCATATGGAGTTACAGGTGTCATCATAAAGCTTGTTTATTTGTCTTGCTTTTGGTGAATAAAATGCCCATCTACCCTGAAGTCGAGATAATATGTGATTTAAGGAGGTGGGAGTCTTCTGGTGTCGAGGTAAAATTAGTGAGAAAATGGCGGCCAATGTTTTGTGACTTCCAAAGCTTGAGTGCTCTTGGAAATTGCAAATTTACATTTTTGTGATTTTGACTAATGTTTTTCAGTTAAATCTACATAGAATGTGTTTTAAATGGACATGAAAGGTGCTGAGCCACAAAAAAAAAAAAACTGAAAAAGAAAAAAAAATTGCTCGGTTGCCAGAAAAATGTCCGTTTCTTTATTTTGACGAGCGCTTGATTTCACCACGGTGCCAAACAAGGCTCGGAAGATATTAATAATAATAATAATAGATAGCATTTGTATAGCGCATATCCCCGCTCAACAGCAGGCTCCATGCGCTTTACACTATATTGCGCTACAACAGTCAATAATCCGTTTTGTATTGGCGTAGTTTATTCTGTCTACATATGTATGTGTGTGTGTGTATGTATGTGTGTGTGTGTATGTATGTGTGTGTGTGTGTGTGTGTGTGTGCATGTGTGTGTGTGTGTGTGTGTGTATGCATGTGTAAGAGAGGGGGAGAGACAGACAGGGAGAGAGAGAGAGA
>NW_004797622.1:116703-118360 GCF_000002075.1 Aplysia californica | reverse complement strand
CTACTACTACTACTACTTATACTACTACTACTACTACTACTTCTACTACTACTACTTATACTACTACTACTACTACTACTACTACTACTACTACTACTAAATTGCATTAACATAAGCATTTCCTTTTCCTAAAAAATGCTCAATGCGCATTACACCAAAAAAGACATCACATCTTAAAATGTCATCAACATGTGTGTACGAAAAACACAGTATTATGCACAATATTATGTATATTATTATGTATAAAAATCTTTAATATGAGAAAAACCGTCTCGCAGTGAGCTTGGCAATGCTTTCACTAAAAAATACGGTAGCATTTACGAAGGTAGTCATAAGAGACACCTACTTTCTTTGTCGGAAGAAACTCCCATTCTTCAATAGGTCCCAAGTTCGAATCCAGACAGCGACGTAAAATGTTTTTCTCTAAAATTGTATCCTTTGACCACCTTTCCTGCTCTCTGACCATGTTCTACCGTCTCCTTTCGTCGCTACTTTCTGCTCCCTCCCCCCTCCTGTTTCCTCCCTTCCTGTGGGCTCCTGACTCTTTCTGCAGCCTCTCTACTACTACTCCTCGGCTCCTTCTCACTGCTGTCTTTCATCCGCACCCTTGATCTTATGGTAGGCAAGATCAAACACAGAGCCTTCTCGGATAACGGGGAAAAGCCTCGGAGATCCCGTGTGCAAGTTGCGCATGTTAAAGATCCCTTGGTGATCCTGAAATCGATAAGAGTAGGCTTCGGCCGCCACCCGGGCAAAATTCAAAATTCCCTACCAACTGAAAAATGTTTAGAGAGTCCCGCGTGTTCATATGACCTTATTAAAAAAAAAATATGCTGTTGCAAGCGCCGTAAAACACTAACAGAAAGAAACTTCATTATTGATCCATCGACAGGACAGAGTGGAACTTTTAGTTTGGAGGGAATTGTTTTTGAATTTTTCCCGGGTTGCAGCTGAAGCAAACTCGTATCAATTTGGGACCACCCAGAGATTAACAACTTGCACACGGGATCTCCGAGATTTTTTCGCATCAAAATTTGTGCGAGAAAGCTAGGTGTTCGATTTTACTTACCCAAAGATCAGGGGTGCGGCTGAAAGACAGCAGTAAGAAGGAGACAGTAGAGTAGCCCTAGAAAGGTCTATAATTAAATGTTTCCTGCATGAGTGAACAATTCTTAGGTTAAAGAAGGCATGGGGGGGGGGGGGGGGAATATTAAACAGCTAATGTTTTTTTTAAAGAGATAAAACTGTTAATATGAATTGAAACAGGTGATTTATGAGAAGACTGCTCATTTGAGGCGCTGGTTACGAAAATGACCTAAGATTTTTTTTTACCAGAGCTTAAATCATTGCTTGTTCACTTTCGTCTGTCCGTGTTAAAGAAACTTTTATTAATCCACTACCTATGCACTTGAAACTTTGCATGGCATTTCTACAGGCCAGCAACTAAACAATGTTCTCTTGAAATCTTGATTTAGTAATATAAGGGTTTCTCTTTTTAGGCCCTACATTAAAAAGCGCTCTTTGAACGCATTACACAGGATTATTAAAATAAGTAACCCAGCCTACAAACTGCTTAATTTGAGACAGCCATACCACCCTATCCCCGTATTTCAGTTTAAGCTTGGAGTCTCCACATGAGTCTTGAAAAGTACTCACC
>NW_004797622.1:111481-116467 GCF_000002075.1 Aplysia californica | reverse complement strand
ATAATTTGTATTTTTTGTTGCAAGTGTTTTACGGCGCTCGCAACTGCATAAGGTGAGCGCGCGAGACACATTAAACATTTTCAGTTGGTGGGAAATGAATGACGGCGTGGTGGAATCAGGCGCTCGTCATTTTTTGGGCATGTGGAGTTATTGGTATCATCTTAATGCTTGTTCAGTTGTCTTGCTATGGGTGAAGAAAATACCCATCTATCTTGAATAGTAGCCAAGATATTTGAGATTGAAGAAGGTTCGGTTGTCTGATTTCAAAGGTAGAATTAATGAGACAATGGCCACCAAAGTCTGGTTATTTCCATAGCTTGACAGTTCGTGAACACTGAAAACTTACATTTTTTGTTCCTTTAATCGTCGTTTTTCGCCCCGAAATTAGTTCTTAATTGAACAACAGGACAACAGTGGCGTTAAGCAAAAAAACAACAACAACAACAGTAATTCGATAACAATTTCCAAACTAGCAAAACAATCCAGTTTCTTCTATTTCATTATTTTGACGAGCGCCTGATTTCACCACGCTGCCTCTCAAATTTTGAATTTTGCCCGGGTGGCAGCCGGAGCCTACTTTTATCGATCACCAAGGGATCTTTAACGTGCGCAATTAGCACACCAGTTATTCGAGATTTGTCGACGTTTTCTGAGACGACTAGGTGTAGATCTTTCCTACCAGAAGATCATAGGTGTGGCTGAAAGAGCCTGGGAGTAGCAGCAGAAAGGAGCCCAGAGGAGGGGGAAAACGAGGTGAGGGGGTGGGGGCAGAAAGTGGAGGCCAAAGCAGACGACTGAACATTGTTAGAGAGTCGGACAAGAGGTGAGAGAAGATCATTTTAAAGCTTCCGTCGCTATAAGGATTCGAACCCGGGACCGATTGACTGAGAGGCAAACACCTTAACCTCTAGCCCATGAGAGCCCCCAGGTGTGGTGCGGATGAAAATACGTTCTAAAAAAAGGTTTTAACCGTCTGCTGTATATTTCCTACTGTTTTTTCCTTCTGTAGGCTAGCATCAAAGAATCCCTGTCGGAACCTTAGTTTGCAGTGACTTTCATTTAGGAGCTTTCAGATTCTGTTGGTCATCCGACTTTTAGACCCGCATGTAGAGACGAAAACCGATTAAATAGAGCTTGTTTTATCTTCTTATTTTTTTCCAGCAAGATTACTGTAAGTTATTTATTTTAGTGATCCTGTGTATGCATCCAAAGAGTGGTTATTATTATAGGGCCCAAAGAGAACAACTTTTTTTAAATTACAGGGTCAAGATTTTTTAAACAATTAATTTATGTTTGGTCGCTGGCCTGCAGAAGTGCCATGCAACGTTTCATGGGGATAGGTAAATTCCTCTTCAAACACATTTAATTTAATCGTCGGCGTTTATGTAAGAGCTATTTGAGTGGCACGTGTTGTAAAAACTCAGGTATGACGTAAAAAAAATTACCTAAATTTTTATCGCAGCCGTTCACACCTGCTGATTTATCAATACGCATTCAACTTTTAGAGTAAACTTTTTTAAAGCGGGTGGTTGGCGTGTGCTCTGATGTGGTTTGCTCCTTCTTATCAAGCATCTATAATCCTTCTCTCTCCTCCATTTTTGTGTTCGTTACTCTCTTGTAACACCTCTAATCTTCGGAACTTATATGACCTTATTGTGTTGCAAGTGCCGTAAAACTCTTACTAAAACAAAACAAAACTTTTTAAATGTGTTCATCACTCACCGCTCCTTGCAGTACATTCCCTCATGAGTTTTCTGTCGCAGGATGGTGCCGGAATCATCACGGTGGCTGCTAGCGAGGGACAAGACGGAGGAGGCAGAGAACACGATGCAGGTACAAAAGGACATCTGTCCGGTAACTTTTTCTTTCTATTTTTGGTAGGTGTTGTGCGGCGCTCGCAAATGCATTATTTGGTCACATGAGCTGAAGGGACAAGGTGAGCATTTTGAGTTTGATAATAATTAGTTTTGAATTTTGCCCGGGTGGCGGCCGAAACCTACTCTAATGGACTTTAGGCACACCCAGGGATCTTTAACGTGTGCACCTTGCTCACGGGACCCCCATGATTTTTTTCGTCCTGTTCCAAGAAGGCTAGGTGTCAGATCTTACCTACCCTAAGATCTGGGGTGTGGCTGAAAGACAGCAGTAAAAAGGAGCAAAGGAGTAGCAGTAGAAGGGCAGCAAAAGGAGTCAGGAGCCCAGAGGAAGGGGCAAAAAAGGGGAAGGCGGCAGAAAATGGAGAGGGAAGCAGACGAAAAAATTTGGTTAGAGAACAAGAAAGGAGGTGAAAGAATATTTTAAAAGAAAATTTTCCATCACTGTCAGGACTCGAACCCAGTACCGATTGAATGAGAGGAAAAACACGGTATCTTTGGGCCACGAGAGCCTCCTTCAGTTATTTTTCTTTGATCTTGTACGTCACGATTATCTGCTCTTATCATTTTGTGACGTCAGTAGTCTAGTGGTTTCATTACCGGACTCGGAACTGTGAGGTTGGTTAGGTTTTTGTGTGTGTGTGTGTTTTTGTTGTTGTCCATGTTTTACGACGCTCACAACTGCATAAAGTCACATTAACGAGAGGGAGACACATTAAACATTTTCTCTTGGTAGGAAATTTAGATTTTTGCCCCGGGTGGCGGCGGAAACCTACCATTATTGATTTTGGACCACTAAGGGATCTTTAACATGGTGTGAAACTTGCAAACGGGGCCTCCGAGATGTTCCGCCGTTATCTGAGAAGGGTAGGAGCAGATCTTTCCTATCAGAAAATCAGGGGTGTGGCTGAAAGACAGCAGAAAGAAGGACCAAGGAGTAGCAGTAGAAAGGCTGCAGAAAGTGTCAGGAGCCCAGAGGAGGGGCCAAAGAAGGTGAGGGGGTGGAGGCAGAAAGTGGAGACAAAAGCAGACGACAGAACATTGTTAAAGAGCAGGAAAGGATGTGAAAGGTGAACATTTTAGAGAAGAAAATTTTCTGTTACTCTCAGGATTCGAACCCTGGACCTATTGACCAAGAGGTGAACACCTAAACTTCTAGACCACGAGAGGTTGCGTGACAGGGGTTCAAGCCTCAGGCTCAAAGTCGCGTCCTTAGGAAAGGCACTCTACACAAATTTCCCCCCACTTTACTCAAGCAGAAATGAGAACCTGGCCATAGTCAGCGAAATATCCTGTCATGCATCCCAGAAAATTGAGATTATTTCAGAATGCTATCAGGTCTGCTGGAGTAATAATAATTATAGGTTGTAAAGGTGCATAGAGCTTGCTGTTCAACGGGATTCTGAGCTATACTATTAATGCTATAAGAATATATTATTATAAAAATTATTATTATAATTGCTAGTATTGCTATAATAATAATAATAATTACCATTATCAGTATCTTTATCATTATTATTATTACTATTATTATTATTGCTGTTGTTGTTATTATTATTATTATTATTATTATTATTATTATTATTATTACTATTCTAGCGTTTCGAACTGGTTGAATCTGGTGGGCCGAGTAAAAGAAGCTCTCATCCAAAATCATCTAAAGTGTGTGGATAATGGTAGTTGGGGGCGGGAGGGATGTTGCGGGGTGAGAGCAACTATTTACAATCAATCATTGATAGCTGCTCACGAGCTGAGACTACTTGATTTCCAAAACTTAAGTGTTCTCGGAAACTGCAAATTTTCAATTTTTGTGCCTTTGATCATCTTTCTAAAAATGTAAAATCCAATCCATACATGAATATGTTTTGAAATGGATATGAAAGACTTTTAAATCAAAACGAAGTAATAAAGATTGACCAACGAGCGAGAAACTGTTTGTTCCATTGATTTCATTATTTTGACGACCGCCTGATTTCACCACGATGCTAAACATTTTGTGTCATGGCACGGTGGAATCAGGCGCTCGTCAATTTTTTTGCCATGTGGATTTATTGGTATCAAATTAAAACAAGTTCATTTGTCTACCGGTCGATGACCCCCCTCCCATTTAATTTTAACTTGAATAGAAGCAAGATCTCTGGATATGATTTTACTAGAATTGATGAAATGTATAACTCCACAAGTATAAAAAAGATAAAAAGCATTATAAACGACCCATCACATCCCCTTTCCACACAAATTTTCAGATCACGCAGCGGCAGATATGTACCTCTAAAAAACAAAGAAAGATATAAAAGAAGTTTGTTTTAAAAAAAACGATCTACAATAAGGTTATCAGAAAAAGCATCAATGTGTATTGTGCTTTCGAGTATTCATCTATATAACTCTAAAAGTATTGTATTTAAAATCCTGCATGTGGTTGAATGATGCGTCTAATGTGATATGTACATTTTGTCGGATTTACATCTCTTTTCATATTGAGACGTAATAAGAGTATTTATCACTCACATGTTTGTATATATCTGCATGCATTTTGCGGTCCTGTACAGCCAAGAAAGATTTGCCTCTGAGATAATAAAGTATTATCTTATATTATCTTATCTTATAGATGCTTGCGATTGAAAGAGGTCGGGTAGCCTGGTTTCAGTGGGAAAATTAATTAGCGAGTAAATGGCCACCAAAGTTTGGTAACTTCAATAGCTTGAAAGTCCTTGAATACTGAAAAATGACATATTATATTGTGGCTGTAATCGACGTTTTTCAGTAAAATTCAAAGGAAAACATGCTTTTATATGCACCTACAAGGTGTTGAGTAAAATAAACCAACAAACAATTTGACAAAAGCTGCCAAACTGGCAGAAAAAAAAGACTGTTTCTTCGATTTCATTATCATGACGAGCGCCTGATTTCACAACGATGCTTAACGTTTAGTTTTTATTTACTTATTGTGTGTAGAGAGCAGCCAAGAGGAACAAAGTCAGCCTCCCCTCGAACGTAATGTCGAAGATACAGTTGGAGCGCCCCAGTGTCTCAGAATCGCCGCTTAATCTGTTTATGGATGGTCAGCTGGCTCTACGATGGCTAGTGCTCTACGTCAACTGGTAAGTCTCTG
>NW_004797622.1:106016-110930 GCF_000002075.1 Aplysia californica | reverse complement strand
CATACATACATACATACATACATACATACATACATACATACATACATACATACATGTTGTTCGTTCTTTGCATTATGAAGATGACCATGGCTTCACAAATTGGTCTGTTGACGGTTACTGTGAGTCCGGAGATGGCTGATTAGTCCTATCTGGGCTCGAAAGGTTCGCCCACATTGTGGGCACGGGTAGTCTGCTGTTGGACTTTTGGTAGCGGCAGGTCTACACTTGCGCACGTTCGTTTTTGTTTGGCCTCGGCGATTCGCTTGGCTTCTGCTGCTTTGGCTCCCTTCGTTAGCTTGCAGCGCCCCGTGGGACGATCCTGGGCCAACGTTTTCCACGAGTCGTTCAGAATTCCAAGTTCCTTGAGAGAGACTTTGAGGCAGTCCTTGAAGTGTTTTTTCTGCCCTCCAACTGAGCGCTTGCCATGGAGCAGCTCTCCGTACATCAGCTGTTTGGGCAACCTGCTGTCCGCCATTCTGATCACGTGGCCGGCCCATCTGGCTCGCGTTTTGTGGAGGATGGTGTAGATGCTGGGGGTTCCGGCTCGCTCTAAAACAGCAGTGTCTGGGGCTTTGTCCTGCCATCGGATGCGGAGGATTTTACGAAGAGCTGCTTGGCGTGTCTGCTGTAGACAGTCCGGGTCTCGCTGGCGTAGAGAAGAATGGTAAAAACCACTGCCCGGTAGACCTTCAGCTTTGTAGAGAGGCTGAGTCCTCTGGGCTCCCAGACATTCTTGCGAAGCCTCCTAAAGGCGGCCCTGGCCTTGGCAACTCTGGTGTTTATTTCAGCATCTATATGTACGGCTCGTGAAAGTGTGCTGCCTAGGTAGGTAAAGTGGTCAGCTGCCTGAAGTTTCTGTCCCTTCACCATGATTTGTGGCACTGTGTAAGGTTGTCCGGGGCCTGGTTGGTACAAGACTTCGGTTTTCTTGGTGTTGATGGTGAGGCCGAAGTTGTCACTGGCTAAGGCGAAACAGTTAATTTCGTTTTGCATACACTCTTCTGTGCTAGCGTTGAGTGCACAGTCATCGGCGAAGAGAAGTTCCCTGATGACTGTTTCTTTCACTTTAGTAGCGGCCTGGAAGCGCCTGATGTTGAACAGCCTTCGGTCGGTTCTGTACCTGATACGGATGCCATCTTCACTGCTGTGGAATGCATCTGTTACCGTGGCGGAGAATACCATGCTGAAAAGAGTTGGGGCAAGGACGCACTCTTGTTTAACGCCATTGGTCACAGGGAAGGTGTCTGACTCATCTCCGTCCCCTAACACCTTCACCATCATACCATCGTGAAGATGTCTGACGATGGTGATGAATTTACTTGGACATCCTTACTTCTCCTTGATTCGCCACAATCCTTTTCTGCTGACAGTGTCGAAGGCCTTCGTTAGATCCACAAAAGTCACGAGTAAGTCGCAGTGATGCTCCTGGCATTTTTCCTGGAGTTGGCGGGCCGCGAAGATTATGTCTGCAGTTCCTCGTTCGGCCCGGAAGCCGCACTGGGTCTCTGGGAGGAGTCCCTGTTCCAGATGATGGAGGAGGCGGTTCAGTAGGACGCGGGCCAGAATCTTGCCGGCTATAGACAGGAGTGAAATTCCCCGGTGATTATCACAATTATGCCGGTTGCCCTTCCTCTTATAGATGTGGGTTATGTTGGCGTCTTTAAATTGTTGTGGGAGCTTTCCCTCGTTCCTCATGACCTGGAATAGTTCAGCAAGCTTTTTAAACATATTCGGGGCTCCTGCTTTGTACACTTCGTCAGGGATTTCGTCGGGTCCTGGGGCTTTGCCGTAG
Organism: Aplysia californica; assembly: GCF_000002075.1. NCBI lineage: Eukaryota > Metazoa > Mollusca > Gastropoda > Aplysiida > Aplysiidae > Aplysia > Aplysia californica. The sequence continues at coordinate 109,138 of NW_004797622.1, read as the reverse complement.
GAGATTTGTTTTGTTGCCTCTCTGACTTCTTCTTCTGTGGGGAGGGTGTCAAAGTCCTTGTTGATGGCCACTTGGGGCAGGCGGGCGATGGCCTCATCATTAATTATTGCAGCAGAACGGTTGAGAACGATGTTGAAGTGTTCGGCCCATCTTTCCAGGATCTGCTTTTTCTCTGTGAGCAGCTGTAACCCATCCGCACTGAGAAGTGGGGAGGAGCCAGAGGGCTGGGGCCCGTATAGTGCTTTCAGTGCGTCATAAAATCGCTTAGTGTCGTGCCTGCCTGCATAGGCTTTGATTTCGTCGGCTTTGTTTTTGTACCATTTTTCTTGCAAGTCTCTGAGTGATTTCTGTACCTTTGCTTTTGCGTTCTTGAAGGCGTCCTTTTTAGCGTGCGACCCTGGGTCATTCTGGTGCGCCCTGAGCATTTGAAGTTTTTCGTTCAGTATAGCTTCAATACTTTCGTTATTTTCGTCGAACCAGTCCTGGTTTCTGCGGACTGTTGGCCCAAGGTGTTCGAAGGCTGTGGAGTAGACAGTGTCTACTGTTCATCGACGCTGGTCTGGTCGTTTTGAGTTATGCCGGATAATCTGTCTTCTAGGTCGTCTGCCTTGGTGTTGTCCAGCAGGGTGCAGACGTTCCATGTGGCAAGTTTGAGTGCCACCACTCTTTTTCTTGTCGTATATCTACCGCTGTAAGGGGATCCCCGCCAACCGCAGTAGGCTGGCCAGGGTAGGTTGAAGCAGGCTATTTTTAGGGCATCTTTTCTAGCCCCTTCCTCCTAAGAGGTGAGCAGAGCGATTTCTAAAAAGGGCTGCTCAGACACCCAGGGGGCTGTCGAGCTCCACTGCTGCTTCAGTTAAGTACTGTCAAGACATTTAAACTCCTTCTCCTTCATCTGTTTCAGTTGTTTAAGGGGGGGGGGGGAGGTTGCACCCCCAAAGTCCCGATTCGGCTCAAAATTATGGAATTTTAGTTGTAGGTATTTTTAGCCTCTGATATCCTGCAACTATTTCATCGCATAATAACCCCAAAAAATCAATATTTTGTCCCATACCGAGCATATTTGTCACGACCATTTCCTCATAAAGTCAATATTTTATTTTTCTTTATCGATCCTTTTCTCAAAACGTGACTTTACTCTATACTTTCTTTTAATAACTCCACCATTGTTCGTCCAATCTTCATGAAATCTTCACAGAATGAAGAAAAGATATAGTACTAAAATTTGTCGCTTGAATTTTTGATATATGGAATAGATTTTTGTTGATGATATCTGGAGTGTGGATTTTCACTTGAATGTTATCTCCGGAAAAAAATTCATTAAAAAATTTTCTAATTCGTTTAAGAAAAAACCAACAGACAAATTTTTAGATCTAATATTATTTAACACGCATGTAAAAAAAAAAATTCAATTTCCAATAGCAATAAATGCGGTATTCATTACGTAAGACATGTCAACAAAATCCAATATGAGCGCTATATCCATGGAAACGAAACTGTTCTCTCAAATGTGATTGCGGATTTTAAGACTCCTTACTATACTTGTTATATGTGAGAAATTTGTTAAAATTTAGTCCAGTAATAAACGAGATAGCCTTCAGGTGTAAACCCCCCCCCCCCTTAATATTGACATGGATGTTCAGAGGACTACGTTTTCTGCTCACTTTCATAACTTCTGTTTTTGATGTGCTTATTTTCATGTTAAATTTCTCGCAGCTGTTGTTCAGTATGGTAGTGTGATTTTGGAGGCTTTGTTGGTTTGGATGAATAAGACATTGGTCGTCTGCGAATAGAAGTTCATTTAGGCTTTCTAGGCTAGGTGTTGGTTAACGTCTTGCTTTATTGTGTCCATATATATTATAACTAGAAGGGGAGATAGAACGCATCCCTGTCGTACTCCAGATCTTACTTTGAACCAGCCTGTATTGCTTCCTTCGTTCTTACTGAGCTTCTGCTCATATGACCTTATGCAGTTGCGAGCGCCGTAAAACCTCTACTTAAAACTAAAACTGAGCTTCTGCTGTTGGCATTTTGAACTCTGGCATTATCTAACTCGTGTCCTCTGACGGCATACTTTTAGAGAGTCTTCCAGAGTTTTGCATAGTTTACTCTTTCAAAAGCCTTCTCCTAGTCTATAAAAGCAATGTTGGATTCTTTGTTGTGTTCGATTGTTTTCTCGTATATCTGTCTTAATGCAAATACAACATCCGTGCATCCTCTTCCCTTTCGGAATTCACACTGAGCTTTGCTCTGATTTCTCTCTACAATAGGCCTCGTTCTAGTATCTTTGCGTATATTTTCCCTACGTGGCTTAATAAACAGATGCCTCTTTATGTTGTGCAGTCGCGTTTGTTACCTTTCTTTTTCCATAATGGGATCACTATGGCTTTCTGCCAGTCATCTGGGCATTTCCTTTGCTCCCAGGCTCAAGTGAAAATTGTCATGTCGTGAACTGTTCCATTTGCTACGAATCCAGTGGTCGCACGATTTCATGTAACAGTGGCGTCTGTAGTCCCGTGATTAGGCTATCGTCATCGTAGTCGTGAGGTTGTGGGTTCGAGGGATCGAGCCCCAGGCTTGCTGTTATGTCCTTTTGAAAGATATTCTACACTTGCTGACAGCAAAAGATCTATTATGTTAGTGTTCTCGAGCCAATAAAATGGCAGCTTGCACTCTATGCTTCCCATGAAGTCAAGGTTGACTTAGAATGCTATCAAATTTGTAGGAGTAATAATATCGAATGTAAAGCGTATAGAGCTTGCTGTTGCACTATACAAATGGTTTCTAATATCTATTATTATCATGACCAAAAGTTCAAGCTCACTATAAAAGTAAAGTATACATGTACCTTGTTGGCGCGAAGCTCGAGTGGGTGGTAAAGAGGTCGTCTATACCATCTACAACCTCTTTGGTGCGTCGTTGAACAAGATAAGATAAACCTAGCTTATAACTTATACGAAAAAACCAAGCGTTTCAAAGAGGCGACCAGCAGTAGAGTCTTAATATTATATGTGTATGTTTAAATAATATTTAAGTTTAAGACAAGATCAGAAAATATGGTCGGTATTTGTTGTCCAGATGCTGGCACATTGGGTTGGTCTTTCACCCCCCCCCCCCCCCCA
>NW_004797622.1:104346-105781 GCF_000002075.1 Aplysia californica | reverse complement strand
CACACACACACACACACACAAATACATATACACACACACACACTCGTTTTGATATTTTCAATCCCAGCTCTTTCCAGCACCTCGATATTCGAGACATATTCATTCCATTGTATTAATAACATTCTTCGTAGACACATTTCTGTAAAAGCTTTTAAAAAAATGTTGAAATCCATTGTTTGCTTTTCATATCTCGGAGCCACACATTAGTACGATAGTTCAATTTTCTTCTATGATCAATCTCGTTCTTCCACAACAAGATGATGGTCGCAGTAGTTTACGATGAGATCACTTTGAAGTAAAACTTACCCACCTAAGGAAGCAACATACCGTCGAATTTATCTCTGTGTTTTAGCGCAAGGTAATGATATCGATGGTTTCTAATGGGCTCACCCTAAGCGTATCCAACCTAGGCGGCTACTAGTCCCTCGTAAACTTTGTCGATATTACCAATCAGTATTCAAAAATAGATTGTTTATGTGTAGAATGTATCTCCATCCTTGGTGAAAATGGTGAAATGGTATAGGTTTAACGCCCCTATCAACACTATTAGGTTATTTAAGAGGCGGGGGCTTCCGAGTTTAACGTCCGTCTCCGAAAGGACTGAGCCAAGTGGGAAATTCGTGTAAAGTGCCTTTCCCAAGGACAAAACGTTGGGTCAAGCTGACGCTCGAACCCCCGAACCCGCAATCTCACGATTACGAGTCCGCCTGCCTAACCACTAGGCCACCGACGCCACTTCTCCTTCCTTCCTTAACAGGATATTGACGGGTTCGGGGGTTAGAGCCCCAGCTCGGTCCGACGCTGTGTCCTTGAGAAAGGCACTTTACACAAAAGTCCCATTTGGTTTGGTCCTATACGCTCTCATACTGGTGCACTCTGAGCGTCTAGGTTCGTTCCTCTCGGAGATGGACGTTGAACTCGGAGGTCCCGCCTCTTAAATAACCTAATAGTGTTGATAGGGGCGTTAAACCTATACCATTTTTATTCAGTATAGTGAAAGCGATTGTTTACTATTGACTTACTCTAAGTGTATCCAACCTTAGGGGCTACTATTCTCTAATCAATCGTGTCGATATTAACGATCAGTATACAAAAATAGATTGTTTTTATAATACAGAATTTATCTCGTTCCTTCCTATACAGGATAGTGATAGCAATGGTTTACTATGGGCTCACTCTGAACGTGTCCAACCTCGGAGGTGACATATTCCTCAACTACTTCCTCATTGTCCTCGTCGACATCCTCGCCACAACAGCCACGGGTTTGATGGTGGAAAAAATCAGCCGGAAGTACTTCCACCTCACGGTGATGATGATCAGTGGAGGCGCATGCGCGGCGACCTTCATCCCTGTCATTTCCGGTGCTGACCGTGAGTCCTGGTCCAGTCTGGAGGCCTGTTATTTATTCTTTATATTTTGATTAATTAAAAAAAAA
>NW_004797622.1:102910-104237 GCF_000002075.1 Aplysia californica | reverse complement strand
TGTGTGTGTGTATCGGTTGTAGGATTCCTTTAGGTGAAGAGCGAAGGATGGACGTTGAAAATTGAAAGTGAATAGCCTGGCGATCAGGTACTTGATCAACATGAAGGAGTGGACGCAATGCAATTCGCCCCGCCTTCCGCCACTGTACAGCCCTACCTGCGGAAAGTTTGATCCTTAACTCGCCCTCCGTTTGAAATCGAATAGTTTAAAAATGGAACAAGCAGGGTATCAAAACTGGTAAATGATCATTCACATCTCTGAGCATTTCGCGTGTGAGTGTGTTCTTTTGAAGTAGGCCTATAATGTTATAGTAATCCTTGGTAGGAATAGGACTTCAAACAGGGTAGCTCTATACAGTTATCATTTTATGTTGGATATCAATTGAAATCGAAGGCCACAATGGAAAAACGGTCAGGGTCACTATTTTTCACTTTTGAGTTAACACAACCTTTAGATTTAAAACTCTACAGTAAAGTAAACGTTAATGTGATATGGTTGAAGCTGGTTTATATTGGAAGTTTAAACATATTCTGACTATAGTTTAATGAATATGATGTTATTTGAATTAGGCAAGTGACTAAACTAGCGATATCGATACCAACAGGGGCGAGTTTATTGTCAGCTTCCCTGACAGGTAACTTATTAATATGACCGGGGGGCGAATTCGATATCCCCCGAGGAGGCGGTGGAGAAGGGGGACAGGCGATGATTTTGAAGTAGGGGAAATGTGCTATGGCGGGAAAGAGGAAGGGATGTGGGGAGATAGGCGGTAAGTTATAAGGAGGTGCAGGGGTTGGTGGGGTGAAACTGTAGTGCTATGATTTTTAAAAGCGCGGTCAGATAAAGAGTTGAGGTACATAGTGGAGGAGAAAGAGACAGTGTGGGAGTATATTGATCTCTACTGGGAGTGGAGGGAGGGAGTGGGTAAGGGGGAGGGGAGGAGTTGGACAGCCGTTTGAGTGGTTAAGTCGTACATTTAAGTTATTTGAAATGAGCCCAGGTTCCACATCCACTTGGATTATCGAAAGTTAGGGTTTCCTTTAGTCGTTTAAAAAAAATCTCAGTACCTTGAAGCTGTATATCTGTGGTTCCATTGTGGCCTGGGCAATTGAAGTGTTGGCCAACTGGTGTGCAAGAGTGTTTATGTACCTAGTCCTAAGGGTGGGGGGGGATTGACCTACATATTGGGCAGAGCATATTTTGCATCATCATCATCATGCATCATCGTCATCATCATCATCATAATTATATTCATTGTAGACTGCAAAAATATGTTTTCAAATGGTAGAGACTTATAAGAATTTCAAAAAGCACGCACACACACACA
>NW_004797622.1:101038-101901 GCF_000002075.1 Aplysia californica | reverse complement strand
GTGTGTATGCGTCTGCAATGTGTTTATATGCGTGTGTGTGTGTATGTGTGTGTGTGTGTGTGTGTGTGTGTGTGTGTGTGTGTGTGTGTGTGTGTCTGTGTGTGTGTGTGTAGTGGACATAATATTATGAACGCGCGGCACTTGTACAGAGTGTCATAAAAATAGTACCAACGTAAAGGGCAGTAACTCGTTTTTGTTTTACTTATTTCAACAAACTTTTGACAAACAAAATCCAGCCACAAAGGCATCAAATTTTTAAATATGAAGAAAAATCAATCAGTGCGTTCGAGATATATCAAAGTTTAAACATTTCAACCAAAATCTGGTAAAACGAAAAATGTTACTTCTAAACAATGTTCAGCTACACGTTCTGGTTTCAGGACAAAGACGGTAAAACCACGAAAATCACATCAGGTGGATATCTCATCGAGTTCAGAAAGTTTTGTAGAAGTTTGGGGAGAAAGTGCTATGCTGCAGAGTTCGGGTTCCAGTGGGCATGGGGCCACTTTCCACACGTCAAGAGTGGATTTTTTTTCGTTTGTTTTTTTTGTTTTTTTTTCTGAGTTTAGTACATTTGGAAAGCTTTCCCATGCTTGAAATTTGTTGTAGTTGTTCTCCTCTGCGTAAGCCGCAAGGACAGCGATGACGTCTTTCCGCCATCAACGACAAGAGAACCCAACAGCATTGTCCACTTTTCCCCCCACAGAACACCTACGTCCACGGGCAGTTTGGCCAAGTTCTTCCTCAGCTGGTGTTTGGTGCCGCCGGCATAGTCGGGGCTCTGCTCACCCTCATCCTACCTGAGACCAGGAACAGGAAGTTGCCGGAAACCATAGCGGACGCCAAGAACTTCACCAAAGCTG
>NW_004797622.1:95117-100349 GCF_000002075.1 Aplysia californica | reverse complement strand
GCTGATGATGATGATGATGATGATGATGCTGATGATGATGAAAATGATGATGCCGATGATGATGATTAAATTGTTAAGAACGATTTGCAAGGTCACTCTTGACGTAAGTTTATTTCTGTGCGTAGTGCCTTCTCAAGATACTCTCAGTCTGTCCGCGAGAGGCTGGACACAACCCTCCTACACAGCCTCTTGCATAAATTGACTCAAATTTGGTACTTTACATTTAATAAAGGTCGGCTTCTAAGTGATTTTATTGTTAGCGTTTGTTACCCTACTTCTATGCTATTCGAACTTCCTAACAGTGAGAAAAATGTGGCTAGCATTCTTTGCAATAATCTTCATGGGCGTATTGCATTTATGAAAAGAAAAACAAAAGTTAACATGTCGTTACCTAAGAATTACAAAGTTCTATCTGCTCAGTACCTGGTTTTGAGAAAAGTGACATCAAAACTTTTTAGTTCTACAACTTGTCAATCTTTTTTGGTACAGAGTTCTATCTGCTCAGTACCTAGTATTGAACCTAGTTTCGACAAAATTGACGTCAAAATTTTGAGTTTTACAACTTGTCAAGCTTTTTCGAATGCAGTTTTTTGAATGTCTCGATAACGACTCCGAATAATCTTACGATTTTTATAGAGGAGATAGAACATTTGATGTCTGGCGTCATGGTCTTAGCAAAGGAGAACAGCCCAAAATATCAAATAAAACGTTGCAATTTTAAGGTAGCGATGTGTACCTGTAGTGCTTAAATATCATTGCTGTCTGTATTTGGGCACGAATCCAGACAAAGTTCATGCATGGTTCGTCCGACTGGTAAAAATCATGAAAAAGACTTGCCCAGTCGACCCCCCCAAAACCATTAGAAATACGACTCTTTGTAGAACAAAGGCCGCATGCGCAAGGAAATATCATTATATGACAATTCAATACATTGCCATGTGCCCTTTGCATTAGTTGAGGACCAGAATATCACTCGCGCCTATTGACAAGTCAGGCATCGCTGGTCAATATCTTTCTTTCTTGTAAGTGTAATTATTATCAAGCTCACATCGACTCATTGAGATCATTTTCTGGTTACTGGAGATATAGATACTTACTTACTTACTCTCCTATACAGTCAGGTACATAAGGCAGAGAGCAGTCGACGCCACGCTTGTCTGTCCATGCCCACGTCCTCTAATTTCGGCATATCAGATCCAGGGTGATTGCCTCATCTCTTGGTGTTCCTCCATAGCTTCCAGTTGGTCTTCCCCGCTTTCTCTTTTCAGTTGGCTTCCAATAGCACGTCTGATAGGACAATCTTGTTCTCGGCATTCTCAGAACATGTCCCTTACCATTCGAAAGAACGCAGGAAACCACACACCAATGTTAGCTGATGTACATGCCATTTTACCTCACGTAGGCTCAACAGATGATAACCCGATGCATGACAAATGTCCTGATGGCGAGGACAGCTGGTGCAAGTATAAACAAAATCCCGAAACGTGTAAACATAAAAATGGCCTTCCAGCTGCAGTTATAGATTTTATCCAGCCTGTATTTCAAAATTTACCAGAGAAGCAGTTATTAGAAAAATGTCTCCATGGACGCACAGAAAACACAAATGAGCGTCTGAATAAACTGATTTGGGATCGATGTGCGAAGGAAGTCTATGTGGAAAAAGAAATTATAAAGGAATCGACATACCGATGTAGCATATTTTAATGGTGGTAGCAGTTCTATTCACAAAGTTTAAAAAAGGTTAGGCTATAATGGGGCTCACACCAGCAGACTTTGAAGAAAAAAGGATTTGAAACGCATCAAAGTCAAAGGCTCCACACTGAAATCGTCAGAATCCGCAAAACAGCGCAGGAAGAAGTTTAGGGCCGTCAAAAAAGGCTTTATTGACAAGGTAGAGGCTGCAGATGGAGATGTTTACACATCAGGAGGTCATTTATCGGATTATTTGAGAGAGAAGCTGACTTCTGACAAGGGTAAGGTAAGAAAATATAGTTTTCGGATATTTTCTCAAAACTAACTTTCTCGCTAACCTGACATCTTTGATGTTTGATTACTCAAAAAGTAAAAGAGCAATACTGTTGGAATTTGGTGTGTGCACTTACAATACATTTAGGCCGGTCTCCTACCAAAATGAAGCGATTTTCTGAAAAAATTTGAGATTTATTGCCTCTTTGCAAATGTAATGAGGTTACAAATTGCAACTTTTTCACAATTCAAATTTTAAAAATTCATACAAAATACAATTTTCACACCAGACCCAATATTTTGGTAGGGGCCGTAGAACAGCCCATTAGCTACATTTCAAAGAAATTGATCAGTATTTGAGGATACTGGCTTACACCAAAATTTCTGCTATTATAGTAGCCCGGCAACCCTCATGTGTAACATAATTTGCGACAGAATTTTTGTATCGTACTTTTCAGTTCATTCTTATACCATATGCCAAATTACATAAGAATTGCTTGATAAATAAAGATTTCAGCACCTAAACCACTAATTCTACCTTAACTAAACATAATAACATGTTCAGCAGTGGCAATTTAACCAAATCTGACCTATAAAAACGCTATTTTTAGGCTCAACCAAGCAATGACGACACTTGTAGCGAATTTGCCGGTATAGAAATATTAGATGTAATAAGATGGCACATTTCGAATGTGCTCCTGCCAAAGTGTTGAAACATTACCCACAGTAGACAGTCTAAAAATAAACACAATCACAGACTGACACTATTCTTTTCCTATATTATATTGTAAGCCCCGAAGTAATTCAGCGGAGTGCTCAAGTGAACTGCATTTAGTTCATTGTCTTACCACTATTTTTATATTTAGGTCTTGCCCCGACTCTGTGACTGTGACCGTTTAACTTGAGCGAGGTGAACGTGGTTTTGTTTGGTCACCGTCTCTTGAGGTGCGCCTTTGAACAATGTGTAGCAGAGCGTTGAGCGTGTGATTGCTTGAGTGTTCGCTTCCAACGCACGATAAACGGAATTGATTTTTCTGTAACAAACAGATTTAGTTCTAGAAATCAAAGTAACACAAAAAAGAAGAAAAGTAAAAGCATTAGGTCCTCATCAGCACAAAGATATTAAAATTATACACCATCCCATTTACTACCGTATGCCATTGACTGCGTTATCTTAACTGTGCACGCTCAATTTTTAGCCCTACGAGCCGCCCCTGCAAAGAATATATCAGTTCTAGGCATCAATGGTGTCAGTCAATCATCACTCCGACAGGTGTAAAGTACTTTTTTTGTAAGTGTTATACGGCGCTCGCAACTGCATAAGGTCATATGAGCGCGCGGAACACATTAAACATTTTCAGTTGGTAGGAAATTTTGAATTTTGCATAGGTGGGGGCCGAAGCCTACTCTTATCGACTTTATACCACCAAGGGATCTTTAACGTGCTCAACTGGCTCACAGAACCCCTGAGATCTTTCGACCTTGTCCGAGAAGGTTAGGTGTAGATCTTTCCTTCAAGAAGATCAGGGGTGTGGCTGAAAGACAGCAGTAAGAAGGAGCCAAGAAGTAGCTGTTGAAAGGCCGCAGAAGGAGTCAGGAGCCCAAAGGAGGGGGCAGAGGAGGTGAGGGGGAAGAGGCAGAAGGTGGAGAAGAAAGTAGACGACAGAACATTGTTGGAGAGCTGGAAAGGAGGTGAAAAATGTTTTGGTCGCTGTCCAGATTCGAACCCGGGACCATTGAATGAGAGGCAAACCCCTTAACCTCTAGGCCACGAGAGCCCCCCTGCGACAGGTGGCTACAAGCGGTTTTGATTGTATGAATTCGTAGATTGGGCTCCACTTGTAATGGATATTTGTATGCAAAAATAAACACTTCAATGAAAATTGTTTATCCTCATGACCTCTTCCTTGGTGTGTATGTGTCGTCTAGAAAAAAAATGGATTCTAGGTTCTCTATAGAAAATTGGTTTGCAAGTACAATAACTATGTGGATATTGAGCCTTTAAGCCACATCTCGCTGTGTATAGTAAAATGGGGGGAATTCCACACCATACTTTTCAATTGGAGTGTGAGACACGTGCTATGGAAGCTACTTTATCTAGAAAGAGGACAAATCCTCCACAACAGTTTTATTTTGGGGCTGATAAGCTAGGAAACAAAATATTATATGAATTCTACGATATCACCATCCACATACTTCCACTTTTCAACTTAATTAGAAATTTAATATTGCGAGGCAATTCCACACCCACATGAGCACACATATCAAAATGAAAATAAAAAGACAGACATACATACAAAAAATTAAAGCTGAATTGAAAAAAACAAAAACAACATGGCTGACAGAGGCAAATGATTAAAGCTGAATGTCAAACATATTTCTGTTGGTTCCAAGGGTTGTAAGGGGGGGGGTGGACTTACCCTGGGTTCCGGAACTCCTCCACCTTCCCATACTTCCTGCCTGGAACGTTTTAGACGTTCGCCTTCTATCATTTTCAACAACGAGGCATGTTTAAAAAGCAGAAATATCCCTGTATCTTATGTTTTTCTACCCAAGCAGAGGTTTTAAGGAAGTGAATCATATACAAGTTCTAAACACGCAAACTAACAGTCGCATTATAAGGCAGTTGATTTAATTTAAAACCATAGAGTTATTGCTCTAGACAAGCAAGGATTTTTTTGCTGAAAATCTTGCAACTTTCCGAAACTACTTATGACAGCTTCTGTCCTTAATTGACGATTCTTGACCTTCAATTGATTAATCTGTGGTGCTTTATAGAAAGCACACTTTCCTTTTTTCTTGAGTATATAATATGTGAGGCAGCGTGGTGGAATCAGGCTCTCCTCAAAATAATCAAAATGAAGTAACTTGCATTTTTCCGCAGGTTTGTGAATTTTTATCAAATTTTTGTTTTTTAGCTCAGCACCTTTCATGCCCATTATAAAAAAATTCATTTCTGTGTGGATTTTTCAGAAAAACGTTGATTAAAGACACAGAAAATGTAAATTTCCAGTTACCACGGACTCTTAAGCTAAGGAATTAACTAAGCTTTAACGGCCATTTTCTCACTAATTTTACCTCTGAAAACAGGTGACCCCCACCTCCTTCTTTCGTACATATCTCGACTTGCATTCCAGATAAATGGATACTTTTTTCGTCCAAAGAAAGCCTACTGAACAAGCTTTAAGATGATAGCAATAACTGACGAGAGCCTGATTCCACCACGCTGCCTCACACACACATATATTATATATATATATATATATA
>NW_004797622.1:90855-94167 GCF_000002075.1 Aplysia californica | reverse complement strand
GGTGGGGGGGGTTGGTAGACAAAAGCAGAACACTTGGAACACGAAAGACCTGTTAGTATGAAAACAAATAGTAACAGTGTAACGGACCCCCTCCATTTCCTCGAACACGAAATCATGACATAAAAGAATTTGATAGAGACTTATTTCCTAGAAAATTATGCGGAAGTTGATATCTAGCCGTGCCAGTCAGGAATAAAATAGCTGGATCAATCACGCTGAGTTCATGCGTCTTATCTAAATTGCGGTCATTAATTCGTGGTGCGACGTATTTTCAAATATCTCCTCAACTATCGAACTTAGGTTCTCCAATTTTTGCAGTGTCTTGTATGAATTTGCCTTAACAGATTAATATTTTGTAAAAACCTGCAAGCTGTATTCTAGAAATTTCCTTAATAAATACTAATAAAAAATCCAAGAGCGTGGTTTCTACAGATTTTTAAATGTTTACAATTGGGGCAAAATCGATTTTAATAGCAAGTCGGTCAGGTTTTTCTAATCGGGACATTATGCTTATTGAACGCATGTTTTGAGAACCATTAATGAAATAAATGAGTTCAGTATAACAATAATTTCTTGTAACAAGTTTTGCTAATAAAAATTGTCATTGATGAGCTGTGACGAAGGCCATATTATGTGTAATCAAAATATGTGTGAGAAGCAGGAAGTGCTGTGAACAATACCATTTTACGTGTGACAGAGATTTCAACTATTTTATATAAATTTATGAAGAAAAGTTTTTTAATCTAGCCCCAATTGTTCTAGAAAAATATGATTTAGTTAAGACAAATTGATGCAAACTGCTATGCAAAGTACAGCTGACATTGATTCTCCGGTTAAAGAGACATTTGAGGATAAGTTGCACCCCGAATGTTTGACCGCACTGTTATAATAAATCTTGTTACATAATTTGTTTGTCAACATTGTAAAATCTACGCAAGTCATTGGCAAGGCTTCCCGCCGTTCGTTTCAATCATGCAGATATGGACTGTACACGTCTCGACTTGTTCCCAATGGGAAAATTTGGTGAACGTTTATGGGACAAAACGGCGGGAGTATGTCGTGCCACGGATAACCGTCGTACAACGGCATGCCGGACCCAGAGGTAGGATTCCAAACTGGGTAAAATTTGTTTGTTTGGTTTTTTTGTTTTTTTTTAAAGGAGTAGCAGTTTTTCTGCTAAGACGTTTTGTCTTGCTCAACCAGGATTGGCTCTGACAGAGAGTGTTAAAACCTGACTTCTTTTTTTGTGAGTGAGTTTTACGGCGCTCGCAACTGCATAAGGTCAAATGAGCGCACGGTACACATTAAATATTTTCAGTAGGTAGGAAATTTGAATTTTTCCCCGGGTGGGGGCCGAAGCCTACTCTTATCGATTTTGGACCTCCAAGGGATCTTTAACGTGAATAACTTACACAGGGAACCTTCGAGATTTTTCGCTTTGATCCGAAAGGTAGATCGTTCCTACCGTAAGATCAGGGGTGTGGCTGAAAGACAGCAGTAAGAAGGAGCCAAAGAGTAGAAGGAGAAAAGCTGCAGGAAAATTCAGGGGCCCAGACAAGGGGGCAAGGAGGTGATGGGGTGGGGGCAGAAAGCAGAGACGAAAGCAGACGACAGCACATTGTTAGAGAGCAAGAAAGGATTTGAAAGGAGAACATTTTAGAGAAGAGAAGAAAAGTCGCTATCCGCATTCGAATGCGGGACCTATTGAATTAGAGGTGTAATCTGTAGACCACGAGAGCTCCCATAATCCTGTAGACCACGAGAGCTCCCATGATCCTGACTCCCAAACTGTATAGCTTGTGTCAATGAGAGCGTAAAAACACTCATATAAAACCCACGTTTTTACTCGCACGTTTTTACTCGCACGTTTTTACTCGCACGTTTTCCAATGTAAACATCAGGTGAAATGGACACAGGGCAAATTATGCCCTTCAGGAAAAATGTACTGCTTAATTAACCCAATACGTACGCCCTGGGGTCATTTTGTATCCCCGAGGTTGTATTTTTCACATTTTAGATATACTTCGATATCTAGTACGAAGATCTCTTTGAAACTTTCAGTATTTTTCAAAAAATCATTTTGACAGATTGCTATGCAAAGCGTACGGATGGGATTAACGAGTAAATTTCCTTTTTGAAAGTGGAGGCACAGAGTTCCCCACGTCGTATGGATACGATACTAAAACACGACGTACGGATAGGGTTAAATGTAAAAGAAAACGGGCCCCAACTTATCAACATTTCATTTGTTAAAATAAGACCCAACCCCCCCCCCTCCCCCGGCAAGGAGTAGCATGTTATTTGTTTAGTTTGTTTTCTTCTATTTTCTTTTAGTTATTGGGTTTTTAAAAAAAACTTCATTTTTTACATTTGCCTGTCCTGATCAAGCACAAGAGACAATCGATCACATGCATGTTTTTTCGTGGAAAGAAAGTGAATGAGGTATGATTTCTAAGGTATACGTGGGGGCTCTGTCTTGTGGCCTAGAGGTTAAGATGCTCGCCTCTCATTCAATAAGTCGCGGGTTCGAATCCTGATAACGACGGAACATTTTCTTCCCTAAAACGCTCCCCTTCACACCCTTTCCTAATCTCTAACAAAGATCTATCGTCTGCTTTCATCCCCAGTTTCTGACCCCATCATCCTCACCTCCTTTTCCCACTGCTTTGGTCTTCTGTCTCTTTCTGTAGCCTTTCTACTGCTCCTTCTTTGCTCCTTCTTACTGCTGTCTTTCAGCCACATCCCTGATCTTCTGGTTGGTAAGATCTACACCTAGCCTTCTCGGACAAGGGCGAAAAATCTCGGAGTATCCGTGTGCAAGTTGCACACGTTAAAGATCTCATGGTGGTCAAAAATCGATAAGAGTAGGCTTCAGCCGCCATCCAAACAAAATTCAAAATTTCCTACCAACTAACAATGTTTGGTGTGTCCCGCGCGCTCATATGACCTTTCACTGCTGTGAGCGCCATAGAACACTAAAAAATGTGGTATAAGTATGTTCTACTCATTATTTCATTGCCATATACGGCCTCTAATTTATTCAATGTGAATTTTTAATGAACTGTTCTCTTTTGCGCTAAAAAAAAAAGAAAGAAAAAAGAGCAATCGGAGTGGTAGACGAGTGCTCTATTGTTGTTTGCTTCTTCTTTCCTATCATACATCTATCGTCACTATCTCTCCAGTTTCCTTCTTTGTGTTTGCTACTCATACTGTAACATTTGTTCTTTTATCAAGCTGTATGTGTTTGTGTGTTTGTGCGCGAAAGTGTGTGTTCGTGTGTGTGTGTGTGTGTGTGTGTGTGTGTGTGTGTGT
>NW_004797622.1:77101-90755 GCF_000002075.1 Aplysia californica | reverse complement strand
TGTGTGTGTGTGTGTGTGTGTGTGTGTGTGTGTGTGTGTGTGTGTGTGTGTAATAAATAGCCCTACTGCATGCTGACAGAAGATACCACTCCATTCATGACATTAAAAACACACTAGAACAGTGTATTAAAATAATCATGCAACTGTTCCAGTCTTTCAGTAAGGACTAAAGTCAATCATCTTGTAAACAATACAAAATGTATTGCTTTTTTGTCGCCTGCCATGATTTGGTGGCGTAGATGTGTAAGTTACGTAGAAAATGCCTCAACATTGTGCTGGACCGATAACACTAACTCTACAAAAACCGGAACGGTCGGCATGGTGACAACTGTCGTGCTTCAAGAAAAAAAAACACCCGAAAGCAACCGCCCCCACCCCTTTCTTCCCAAGGAGTCAGTAACATTATTTTAAAATAGAGGGTGGTACTGATGATGATGATGATGATGATGATGATGATGATGATGATGATGATGATGATGATGATGATGATGATGATGATGATGATCAAATTGTTTAGAATGATATGCAGAATCAAATTTGTTTATTTCTTCCTGTGATTTCCTACACTAAATCCCCTCCCCCCCTCGCCAGACTGTTCCGAGGGGCAGGACGTACAACCCTCATCCCCCACTCCTTAAAACATTACAGGTATAATAATAATATGTAACTCTATTGTTATATGAAATCCATTTCTCAGGAGAGTAAACAGTGTTGAGGTCCGCCAGAGATTGAAGTTGTTTTCTTATGGTATTCCTGTTGACACTTATTGAATTGTCCCTCAGATTTTGGCCGCCACTCGATCATGCAGGTCTGACAAATTGAAAATGTGTGTGTGTGTGTGTGTGTGTGTGTGTATGTGTGTGTGTGTGTGTGTGTGTGTGTGTGTGTGTGTGTGTTTGTGCATTTCACAACCAAATGTCCTACCAGAAAGGCAAACCTTACGAATAACTGTTATATCCAACGCATTGGTCATACGATTGTTCTTATGGGTCTGTTTGTTCCGTGCCACCAATCGACCAAAAAATAAAGTGGGCTTTTCTTCGAAAACTATAATAAGATAAAAATTTCTCGTTCAAACTCGCTCAGTCGTTATCAGGCCTTGGTTGCATGCAGTCGGTTGCTACAACAAAGCGTTTACAACTTCATTGGTCAAATACGGTCATACTTATAAGGTGCTGTAGCCATTGGAGTTAGATTACTAAGGGCAAGACCACAGCATCTCTGAGACGCGTTATTTCAATTTACATAATTACCATCTGCTGTCAAACGAATTACGTAAGTAGCAATTTTATTGTACATTGACTGCCTACCTAACAACTAAACGTGACTGAAATTTATTAAGATACAAATGAAGATTTAAATAAAATAAATAATAAGAAAGATTTCTTTTATCCTCCAATTTAAATACACAGGGTGATCCCCCCAAAAAACTGTACAACGTTTTTTGTTAATATTTTCCTCCATACTGAAGTTTTGTGTTTTAAATTTGTACACAACATTTGGAAGGCAAAAGAAATTAAATTTTGTCTGGTATTCATTTTAGATTAGTCTACATTATAGTTTTGCTCTGCATACCGCGTAAAAAAACCAACCCATTTTCAGCTATGTCCCCATTTCTGTAGCATGACGCACTAGTTCGCATTAGGCCTTCCACTAAAAATCCAAACAACTGCGCCATATTGCAAACAGCAGTTGTCTAACAGGCCAACAGAAGTTTTCAGATAATTTCTTTCAAGTTTGCTTTGCCTGCTGAGATCATGGTTAAGATTAGTAAAGAGCAGAGAGCTTTTTGTATTGAACATTTCCTCACCACCAACTCGTTTCGTAGGTTTCGCACAAGGTACGGAAACAATGTTAAGGTGCCCTTAAGGCCTTCTTTGATGTCAAGGGTGGAAATGGTCCATCAGTTACGACCTGGAGAGAATCAGAACAAAAAGGTCTCAGACAAAACGACCACTTCAGGTCAAACACATACCGTTCGCACCCTTTTAAACGTCACCAGGGTGCAGAATTCAGTAGATGAGCCCCATGAGACGTCTGTCCCAAGACGACGTCGGCAGCCATGACTTTCCTACATCTCAACGGTCTGCGTTCTCAAGGCAGATCTTCATCTACGACTGTACCATTTTCCCGTTCGCGAAGCTATCAGAGGATAGCAATGTGTTCAGGATCCCTTGATCGTCTTGAAAAGTGTGAACATTTCCTTTGTAAAATTTTGTTCCTTGGCAAAGCCCATATTATTCACCTTTCAGTTATATTAACTCCACAAATGCAGTCTATTTGGGCAACCTCACCCCCCTCTCCCTTATATTGTCTCTAGAAACAGCTCCGTACTGTAAGGTGTACAGTGTGTGTTGCCTTGAGTACTCATGGTTGAGTGAATCCTTGTGTTTTGCACCACTGAACATTACGAACGACGCGTTAAAATGTGCCGAGTCCAAAGGAGGACATAAACCATTGATTCTCGGAATTCCAGAATTTAAACAATATTTTTTTAAACTCTGTAGGAGAAAAGAAATACTATTTTAAGGTTACTGTGATGGAAAGATTAGATTTTAAAAATAAAAGGAAAGGAAAAACCCCCCAATCATTTCATGTCTTTCCTTAAAAGATCTTTTAAATTGGTGCATTTTGCATTTTTAGGTGGTTTTTATAAACACCATTTCTGTTTTCGAAAAAACGTTTCTTCTTTGTGAATTTTAAGTCAAACATATTCCTGTTGAATGAATTATATCTGTTCCAAATTACAACATTCTTGTACAAATTTTGTGCGAGATATTTTTTTTAAAAGTTGTACAGTTTTTTTTATCACCCTGTACTATGTTTTTCTTACCCTTTGTGGGTAAATGTTTTATGACGATCGAAGCTGCTTAAAGTCATATTAATGAGCGCGCGGGACACATGGAGAATTTTCAGTTTGGTAGGAATAAATAATTAATTTTCAATTTCGCTCGGGTGGCGCCCGAAGCCTACTCTTATCAATTTCAGGACCACCAAAGGGATCTTGAAAGTGTTCAACTTGCACACGGGACCTCCGAGATTTTTCCGCCTTTATCATTGAGGAGTAGATGTTTGATCTTGCTTACCCTCAGATAGGGGTGTGGCCTAGCGTCTAGGGTGTGGCTGAAAGACTGCAGTAAGAAGGAGCAGAGGAGTAGCTGTAGACAGGCGGTAGGAAGAGTCAGAACCCCAAAGTAGGGGTTAAAAATGTGTGTGGGGGGGGGGGGGGCAAGCAGAAAGTGAAGATGAAAGCAGACGACAGAACATGATTAGACAGCAGGAAAGTAGGTGAAAGGAGACATTTTATTAGAGAAAAAATATTCTCGTCGCTGTCAGGTTTCGAACTAGGACCTATAAAATGAGAGGTGAAGTCCGCAATTCTAGACCACGAGAGCCCATCTTACCTGTTCTTTAATCGTTATGTTAATGCTACCCTGGAATTAGAACGTTCTATCAGCTCAATACCTAGTTTAAAGGGTTGAGTTTTAAAACACGTAAAGGTTTAGATTTAGTTAAGATTTTACGGCGCTCGCAACTGCGTAAGGTCATATGAGCGCCAAGGGGTGGATGTCAAGAGAAATGTCCAAACGGGGAATCAGGCTTAATCTGCTCACCTGTCTTGCCTCAACAGCACAATATCTGCTTCGACTATCTAAGCACCCCGAAAATAGCTGTTCAGAAGAGAGTGACAAATATACAAAAGAAGTAGAAGAAAAATGACGATAGTAAGTATGAGGAAACAAAAAGCAGTAGTTCCCCCTATGTTGTTCCGACATAGTATGAGCATGACATTGATAATTCAGCCCATGAGCAATTCTACTAGGTTAATGCTAACATGCTAATATCCCCCCTTTGGGAATGGCCTAAAGACAACTAGGAAACAAGGACATGGCACAAAGTAAGGAAAACCAGTGCAAACAACAACCTACTGCCCTACAAGGGATTCTGTCAAGACTGTTTTAAGGCATACCACAAAAATGTGACATCTGATCCTGCTCATCAGCCATGAATAACAAGATGAAATTTTGTTATTAGGTCAACAGTGCCCACTCTCAAGGTCATCGTGAATTACTCTTTGACACATTGTAGCCCACAGGGGTTGCCAGTTTATATTTTATCTAACTTGTGTGAAAATTTGAAAGAAATCTGTGTACAATTATTAAAGTTATTTAGAAAACACCACCATGTCTTAAGTCAGGATAGTAGAAAGTAAAAATTGGGGGAAAAATAGGACACTATAGTGCAGTCAAAAATTCGTTGCGCAACTTATTGTCAAATATCATCTCAACTATCCAACATAGACTCTCCGGCTTTTGCACAGTGATTTTTATCAATTTATCTGAACAGATTTATATTTTTGTAACCTCCTGTTAGCTTTATTCTAGAAAATTCATTAATAAATACTAATGAAAAATCCCCGTGGATGGTTTCTACTGGGTATAAAAGGTTTACAGCTGGGATAATGCCGCTTTTAAAAGCAAGTCCGTCCCTTTTTTTGTTATTGCGAGATCGTGTTTATTAAGCATGTCGTGACAACTTTAAGTGCAAAAAGTGTTCACTTTACTATAAAATTATTTTTGTAATTATTATTAGTTTTGCCACACAAAAGTCTCACCGGTGACCTATGACGTAAGCCATAATAAATTATGCGTACGCAAAATATGTGTGTGAGAAGCGGGAAGTGCTGTGAACAATCCCATTTTCCGCGTGAAAAAGATTTGTAATATTTTATATAAAGTAATGAAGAAAAGTTTTTTAATCTAGACTCTATTGTGGTGGAAAATGATAGTCTGATTAAGTGAAGACAAATAGGTGCAAACAGCTGAGCAAAATATGGGTGACATTGATTCCTCGGTTCAAAAGATATTTGAGAATAACTTGCGCTACGAATCCATGACCGCAATTTAAAGGTTCACCATCGTTGTCATCAAATGACGTGTCGTCTGGAGCATACA
The DNA here is from genome assembly GCF_000002075.1 of Aplysia californica. Classification (NCBI taxonomy): domain Eukaryota; kingdom Metazoa; phylum Mollusca; class Gastropoda; order Aplysiida; family Aplysiidae; genus Aplysia; species Aplysia californica. The sequence continues at coordinate 85,800 of NW_004797622.1, read as the reverse complement.
TTGGTGGTCATGTGGGTGTGAGTTTGAGAATGTGTGGGTTTGTGTGCACGTGTACGTGTGTGTGTGTGTGTATGTGTGTGTGTGTGTGTGTGTGTGTGTTTGTTTGCACGTGTATGTGTGTGTGTGTGCGTGTGTGTGTGTGTGTGTGTGTGTGTGTGCCTGCGTGCGTGTACGTGTGTGCGTGTGTGTGTGTGTGTGTGTGTGTGTGTGTGTGTGTGTGTGTGTGTGTGTGTGTACGGGTGTGCATGTGTGTGTGTCAACTCAGTCCGACAGGAATAAAGGTTTCTTCTCTTCGATTTTTTCCGACATTTTTCTCAACACTCCTTTTTCGCCCTTACGAATTTTATCTGTCGCCAGCTTCTTGTATCCATGAATGGTCTGTCTTTGTTTGTCATTTATTGCTTATTTTCCTTTGTGTGAAACGTATTTCTAGCATTCTCGTTATGAACCACATCTTTGTCGCTTCTAATTTTCTTTCAATATTGGTACGACTGTCAAGCACTCACATTATATAAAAGAACTGACCAAATTTAATACTACTCCTTCAGCCTTCAGGGTTCTGAATTTTGTAGCCACTGTAATATTCCGGTTGGAAGTGACTGCAGCCATCCTTTATATGGCATTCTAATCCCTTCAGGAGCCTCGCTTTATATAGGTGGGAAATGCATTTTAACTGCAGGGGTGGATATCAAGAAGGGGAAGATCACATTTGGAACATGGAGAAAAGTAACATTAACAAAGCATGTTTTGCGAAAAAAAATGGAAAGACAAGGAACATCATCAAGGAATTAGCTCAGCATAGGGAAAGGTGGAAGATGTGTGTTGATGGCCCACGCCCTGATCTATCGTTTTTCCTACAATGATGATGATGATGATGATGATGATGATGATGATGATGATGATGATGATGATTTTTGTTTGTTTCCTTAATGGGCCTGGCGGACTCCACGAAGAAATCTTCGAGCGAGAGCGAGGCTCTTTTTCGGCTCCATTGTCAATATGCTTAAAGGCACCTCAACTCGTCCGAATAACTCAATTCGAATTGCCATTGTTCTTGGACATTCAAACATATGTTTGACATCCTCTTTTTCATGGCCGCATCTTCGGCAACGAGCTCTTCATTTTCAAAGTTTTAATACCATCTCAAGCTCCAATGATGGTCCGGCCGCAGTCTCATTAGCTCAACCTGGTACCAGCGACATGTAATACTTTGTTTCTGCTTATTGGAGTACCCAGAATGCACATCTTCCAGGTGCAGGGTGGGTCTCTGTTTTCCCTCTTGATCATCGGAAAGACTCCTCTGTATGTTGTTGGTTGTCTGTCTCCTTCAATCTTTCTGGCTTCCTGATGATGATGATGATGATGATGATGATGATGATGATGATGATGATGATGATGATAATGATGATGATGATGATGATGATGATGATGACACTGTTGACCTATCGGCAATTTCATAACACAGAAACTGCGCTATTGAAAATATACAACGACCTCTTGTGTGAGGGAGATGAGAACAAAATATCAATTCTTTCTCTTCTTGGTCTTAGTGCTGCCTTTGACACTATAGATCACACTATTCTTATTGAACGATTGTTCAACACGTTTGGCCTGTCTGGCAGGGTTCTTGACTGGTTTAGGTCCTACCTGATTGGCCGTACACAATCTGTGGTTGTGCACGACTCTCTTTCGTCAATTTTTAAGCTAGATTTTGAAGTGCCCCAAGGTTCAGTATTGGGTCCAATCTTGTATACGTTATATACGCAGCCGCTTGGAGCTGTGATTAGAAAGCACAATATGAATTATCACATGTACACTGACGATACACAGTTATATAAATCTGTTCCACCACCAGATGTTGAAACCTTGCTTACTACGATGGGCCTATGCATTGATGACATCAAAAAGTGGATGGTTGATAATAAGCTCCAGCTTAATGAAAATAAAACTGAAATTCTGTTATGTAACTCAAAGAAAAGTTAACTTACCAAATACCTCTCTTCACAAGTTACAACGTTTTCAAAATCATGCTGCTAGGCTTGTACTAAAGAAAAAGAAGAGGGACCACTTTACTCCCATGTTAAGAACGTTGCATTGGCTTCCCGTGTCAGCTAGAATGTCATATAAAATTGCAATATTATGTCATACATGTGTCAATAACAAAGCTCCCTCATAGCTTAGTGATCTCATCCAGATGTATATTCCATCTAGATCACTAAGATCAGGCGATCAGTATCTTTTAAGAGTTCCTAGAAAAGGCGGTAAAAATTAGCTGAAAGATCGTTCGCCCACCTTGCTCCGTAAGTTTGGAACTCTCTTCCCCAACCCTTGAGACAAACAACATCTGAGTCTAAATTTTAAAAATCTTTAAAAACACATTTAATGACATCCTTTTTAAGTCAGTAGATTCATGTTCAATACAATGTTATGTAAATGTCTATGTATCCATTTATGCATTTTGTGAATTGCAGTGTATATATTACTTTATGCTCATTTCGTGACGATGTGTAATCGTGTGCGTGTGATAAGCAAGTAGATGTGTGTGTGTGTGTGTGTGTGTGTGTGTGTGTGTGTGTGTGTGTGTGTGTGTGTGTGTGTGTGTGTGTGTGTGTGTGTGTGTGTGTGTGTGTCGCGTGCATTAATATTGTTCTTACATGCATTTATGTAAAACGCCTAGAGCTGTGTTTACACAGGAGTGGGCGCTATAGAAATGATCTTCATTATTATTATTATTATTATTATTATTATTATTATTATTATTATTATTATTATTATTATTATTACTATAATGATGATGATCTTGATCATGATGACGATCGCAATGCCCTTTTTCCCCAGGCAATGACCAATGTCAACGTACTCGCAGGAACCAGCATGGCGTTTGTCGGCTTTCTGCTGTGTGCAGTCGGCATGGGCACGGAAGCCTGGATCACTTTTTCTAAAGGAGGTGTCAGTCCTTTTTCTCTTGGGCTGTCCTCTGCTTGTAAGTTCCTGTAACTTGACTTCTTGCCCTACTCTATTTCGCTTTTGCACTTCTTGTATCTTTATAAATTTTTTAAATTTTATTTGGGAGGTGGGGGTTGTTTTTGGTCGGGAGAGACAGATATATAGATATAGATATAGATATTGATATAGACATAGATATATAGATATAGATATAGATATAGATATAGATATAGACATAGATATATAGATATAGATATAGATATTGATATAGACATAGATATATAGATATAGATATAGATATAGATATAGATATAGATATAGATATAGATATATATACATAAAAATACACTATAGATATATAGATATATACTATTGATATAGATATAGATACAGATATAGATATAGATATAAATAGGCCTATATAGATAGAGAATTAGATATAGATGTAGATGTGAGCCTATGTATATATGTGTGTGTGTGTTTGTGTATGTGTGTTTGTGTATGTGTGTTTGTGTGTGTGTGTGTGTGTGTGTGTGTGTGTGTGTGTGTGTGTGTGTGTGTGAGTGTATGGGTGGAAAAGTCGCAGTTGTTGGACTACTAATAAAATAATAAATGAGCTAGAATATTTTTAACTTGGTCAGACAAAGTTATACAGTGTAGACATTTGAGGAGCTTTAAAAATGATTAAGAATGGTAATAATAATAATAATAAGATACAGACCCGTTCTGCGCACTGTGATGTACGTCTCTCTCCTCATTTTGAACGTAAATTCTGATTAACAGTCACCTTTTTCCGCTTCCTCGCGCTTTCACCTCTGTTTCGTGGTGTTAAACAAGCTCTACGTTCTGGGGGGCATCCCTACTTTATTACTAATATTCCATAGGTATCTTTACTCCGAACAGATCTCTATCTAGATTGACATATTCTTGCTAACTACTCCAAATCAGTCTCGAATTCAGTGCTCCAAATTCATGTAGGATATAGAGATCTAGATCTAGGGCCTTGTTTATAAAAAGCTAAGCAGAAAATACGCTACAAAATTTGAAAACCCCAATACAACGAAGTGAACATTTTGTGGGTTCAAAGTGTAAACGAACTCAACGGGGCATCGCTACATCAAATATATCTAGAAAAGTCAATACTGTACAATGAAGTTCGACCTGAATTACCCATCGACACTGTGAAGCACACATCCAAACAGAGTTAGATATCGAGATCCTAGATCTGGAAACAGTAGAATCAGCTTTGGAAACACGAAGTAAATCTCTGTGGCACACACACGACAAAGCACAAACCGCACTTCTGTTCTATCTAACTTCTCCAAATCAGTCTTGAATTCTGTGCTCCAAACATATCTAGGATATAGAAAGATCTAGATCTAGAGTCATGCTCTGTAAAAAAAACACCAAAAAACCCCCAAAGAGCACCAAATAGATCTACTCGCCAAATTGTGAAAACGTCAATACAACGAAGTAAACATTTTGTGGGTTTAAACGAACTCAATGTGTTGGGGACAAGCTAAGTATCAATCGACACAGTAAAGCACACATCAAAACAGAGTTGGATATCGAAATTCTTGATCAGGAAATAGTAGAAGCAGCTGTCTCACAAACACGACGAAGCACAAACCGAAACGGAAGTACTCCCCAGTAAAATATGAAATTGCTAATTGCAGAGTGAAAACATCTGAGAGCTTCGATTTACAGAAAAAACCATCAAACCTGAAAAATCAAAAGGTAGTTTCCGAACTTTGAAAATATGCCCACGTAACCCTTTGTGACAAGTCTTAACTGGGTCATATTTTGTAGATTTTATGGGCACCTGTGTAAAATATGTATACTGACCTCACAAACGGGCTTAGCTCCATTATAATAAGACTAGCTGTACCCCTTTCCATGAAAGGAATGATCGCTGCATTAACATCAACTGAAAGTCATTGACCTACTATTTACACTCTACTTGAAAGGAGCTCTTAATCTTGAGAGATGCAAAAAATTAGAAGGACTAGATCTAGATATTATAGAGATGTATAGATTAATTCTCTATTTTGCTTTCGTGGTTGTACACTCCAGAATTTCAAAGGTGCGCATGGTTAGTGAACGGAAATTCACTTGTTTACAATGGCGTCTTTGAAGACAGACTTTCCCAAGATTAAATCTAAACGAAACTAATGAAAAACTGAAAATTGAACTACAGTGACCTCAGGCTCCTCAGTAAAACTGTGCACCCTTTAAAGGATTCTGAACCACCGTTAATTTTGTCAAATTCGAAAGTTCAGTGGTTGGAAAGTTTTAAGCTGCCGAAGTAACGAACTTTCTAAAATATAATATGTATCGATAATAGATCTAGCGCATATTCCCGCTTGACAGTAAGCCCTGTACGCTTTACACTAAATTATTACCCCAGTAGACCGCAGAACACTTAGAAACATTCTCAGCTTCCCGGGAAGTATACAGTGCAAGCAGCTGAGTAAGCGCCCAAACACTAATAAACTAATAAGATCTTTCATTGTATATTGCTGGGTACCCATTCCCACCTTGGTGAAGTGAGGAAAATCCGGGTAAATAGCCTTTCCCACGGACACAACGTTGGGCCCCTGTCGGGATTCGAACCCGCGACCCTACGGTTGCGAGTCTGAGAGCCTAACAACTAGGCCACCGACAATTAGTGAAGGGTGAAATTGATAAAACAAAAGTAATAAACGTGAGGCAGCGTGGTCAAAATAACGAAATCGGAGAAACAAGCCTTTTCCGCTAGTTTGGAATTTTTGTACAATTATTTATTTTTTGGCTATCTTATCTTAGGACGGTATAAAAACACATTTCAGTGTGAATTTTGCTGAAAAACATTGATTAATGGCACAAAATTTGTCATTTTTCAGTTTTCTAAGACTCTTTAGCTATAGGAGTTACCAAACTTTGGCGGCCAATTTCTCTCTTATTTCACCACTGAAACCAGGCGACCCCACTTCCTTCAAATACAGATGTCCTGAGTTCTGCTTTAAAAAAGCAAGAAAAAATACATAATATTATTATAGGTGCAACTGTTCTTAATGGAATGAAACAGTCTTTTTTTTCTCTCCTGAAACAAAGTTGATTTCTTGGCTTGGAATATTTAATACATTTTTAAGGTGTTTTACGTCCCCATTGACAGAATTGAGATATTTAAAGAGGCGGGCTTCCGACCTTGCCTGTCCAAGTCAAAACGGGTCGCCCAGAAGGATGCAACATTCCGACAGAAAAACCGAGGTACTCGACAAAAAAAAAAGAAAAAAAAAAGAAAAAAAAAAAGAAAACGTCTCTGGACACCGGGACTTGAACACGAGTCTCCCACGTTTGGACAGTGCAACGACCGCCTCTTAAATGATCTGCATTGCGTCGATAGGGACGTACAAATGCACACAACTTTAAAAAATAAATTTTGTTTCCACAACAGCAGGAGCTGTTGATGCCGTGCAGGCGTTGACGGTGATCGGTGTGATGTTGGCGGTGGCTGGCATTTGTCTGGGAGTTGCTCACCTCGTCTTCGAGCACCTGGAGAAGGAGCCCTTGCCCTGGTTTCTCAAGGCTGCGGGCGGCTGCCTCATCGGCGGAGGTTTGTACAATAAGATAAGATAAGATAAGGTAGGGCAAGATAAGATAAGATAAGGTAGGGCAAGATAAGATAAGATAAGGTAAGGCAAGATAAGATAAGATGCGATAAGATAAGATAAGGTCAGATAAGATAAGATAAGATAAGATAAGATAAGATAAGATAAGATAAGATAAGATAAGATAAGATAAGATAAGATTAGATGAAAGATAAGATTAGATGAAGTAAGATGAGATAAGGTAAGATAAGATGAGAAGAAGTCAGATGAGATGAGGTAAAAATGAGATGAGCTAGGATGAGGTGTGATAAGATAAGAAGAGATGAGATAAAATAAGATCAGATCAGATGAGATCAGATAAGATGCATCTTTATTGTCCAGATTCTGGCACATTGGTTTGTTCTTTCACCACGCATCCACCCAGAAACACACACACACACACACACACACACACACACACACACACACACACACACACACACACACACACACACTCACACACACACGCACCCACACATACACTTACAACCATGCACACAAATGAATACGCATGTACGTGTGCACACCCATATACGCACATGCTCTTCCTTCACACATCCTCTCTTCTGTACACACCTGTGCACATAACATAGGATAGGATAAGATAGGATAAAATTCATTTTTATTGTCCAAATCCTGTCACATTGGTTTGGTGTTTCATCCCGTACACACATAAACACACACACTCACACACACACACACACACACACACACACACACACACACACACACATACACACACATACACACACACACACGCACACACACGCACACACACACACGCAGATACAAACATGTACACACACGCATACGCACACAAATGTGCACACACATATACACACACACTCTTCCATCACACATCCTCTTCCATGGTGTGTTTGTGAGAGAGAGGAGAGATAGAGAAGAGAAAGAGAGAGAGGGAGAGAGAGAGAGAAAGAGAGAGAGAGAGAGAGAGAGTGTGTGTGTGTGTGTGTGTGTGTGTGTGTGTGTGTGTGTGTGTGTGTGTGTGTGTTTGGGTGTGTGAGAGAGAGAGAAAGAGAGAGAGAGAGAGAGAGAGAGAGAGAGAGAGAGAGAGAGAGAGAGAGAGAGAGAGAGAGAGAGAGAGAGAGTTGACAAGGTCAGGATGTTGGACGGACGGACAAAGGGATGGATCGAGATAGGTAGGTAGGTAGGTAAGTAGGTAGGTATGTGCAGATATAATATGTGAGGCAGCGTGGTGGAATCAGGCTCTCGTCAATTTTTGGGCATGTGGAGTTATTGGTATCATCCCAAAGCTTGTTCATTTGTCTTGTTTTCAATGAAAAATTTACCCATCCATCTTCAATAGAAGTGGATATATTTTGAATTGAAGGAGGTGGGGGTCACCTGATTTAAGAGGTAACATTAGCGAGAAAATGGCAGCCAAAGCTTGGTAAATTCCAAAGCCAGAGAGTCCCACTATGGAAACTGTAAATTTATATTTTTGTGCCTTTAATCAACATTTTCGGTGAAATCCTAAAAGGAATGTGTTTGGAAATGGACACAAAAGGTGTTGAGCCAAAAAACAAAAATTTGATAAAAATTGCTAAACAGGGAGAAAACTGCTGTTTTCTTCGATTTCATTATTTTGACGAGAGCCTGATTCCACCACGCTGCCTCACATATCTCCATTTTCCTCTTTCTCAGGCATCTTCATGATCATTGGCGATATTATCTGGCTGGGTAAAATCTACTTCGACGTATTAAAAGCCAAGGATGATCTTGGCTACTCCTTCTATCTGTGCATTGTTGGAGGCCTTATCCTACTGGCAAGCGGCGGTGTCATCTTGAAAGAAAAGAAGGAAGCAAATGCGGTCAACCCATGAAAGTATAACGGATTCTCGGAGACAACTTTACTTTTTCTACTTCTTTCGTTTCTTTGCCCGATCTGATCAAAATAGAAACATTTAATTAATATGATAATGTTCTGCTCCTGATTTATTAGCTATAGTCAGATCAAGGTTATGACTAGGTAACTTTTGTAGAAGATAGATTGAACGTTTCAACTTTTCTACCTTTTCAACTTTTTAACTTTTTCACGTTTCCTATTCATAAAATATATTTGTTATTCACATGACGCTTGCTATCTTCTTCAGCCCCCCACCC
>NW_004797622.1:72646-76613 GCF_000002075.1 Aplysia californica | reverse complement strand
ACACAAACACACACACACACATACCCAAACACACACACACACATGCACACACACACACACACACACACACAAACTCACACACACACATACACAAACTCACACACACACATACACAAACACACACACAAACACACACACACAAACACACACACACACACACACACTCACACACACACTCACACACACACACACACACACACACACACACACACAAACTCACGTGCGCACAGACACACACTCATACCCACACCCACACATATACTTGCGGATAATACACGGAGTGCCAATAAATATTTATATTTCTTCTTTGTCGTTGTCGTGATTCGTTTGATTTTTGTTTGTTTTGGGGTATTTTTTTGCTTTTTGTTTCTGGTATTTCTAAAATTGTAATTGTAAGTGATTTGCACCCTTATCGACACTTACTTACATAACGTAACGTTATCCTTAGTCTTATAGGGACAAAATATCATAATTATATAATTTAGGAAACAGGCTGCTTCGACGCCCCCCGTCATGGCCTATCAGTTTAGAACGTTTCATCTGGTAGACGGAGACATTCTATAAAGAACCTTTAAAAGAATCGAAATCATGTATTTTGCTTCAGACGCTAAAGAGCTTAACCGCACCAGAACAGAACTGATTGATTTTTCCGCTATGATTATATATATTATATCTATATCTCTATCTATTTATATATTTATCTAAATATCTATCTATTTATTTTGTATACATTATACATAAACGATATATACATATATATTTATATATATAATTAGTTTCTTTGTTTGTTTATTTGTTTACTTTTTAAAGAAAGTTTTTCGACGTTACGTATGGATATTTTCAAAACGCCTTTTTATCCATAGCTGTTTCGAGAAATCAGCTTTTTCGTTTTTCCTATAATATTCAAACTCTCTTGTAACACCTCTAATCTTTTGGCGCTCATTTGACCGTATGCAGTTGTGAGCGCCGTAAAACCTCTACTAAAACACACAAAAAACAAACAAACTATATTGCACAGTACGTCAACGGTTTATCTCGCTCCCTGAAGACAAAAACGTCATTCCCTGTGCGTGAGAGACATGTATAATAAGAATAACGAAAATCACTGATTTCTCAATACTGCAGTGAATGAGAAAAAGGCGTTTTGTCAGAGTACGGCAGTATTCCCAGCGATCACAAAAATCTTTCCTTAATGATGGCTATTGAATTCTTTGTAAATTGTGTTTGCTTGAATGTGTGCTTTTGTGTATTACCTATTTTGAAGAATCTATGCAATGTCAGTTGAGAAGCACCCCCCCCCCCTGCCAAACACAAAAAATAATTTAAAAATCCCCTCAAACTCCACCCCCCCCCCCCCCCCTCCTAAAGAAAAAACTCTTTACTCTTTTTTAATATTTGCTGCTGTATAATATGCGTCATGACACTGGAATCGGACGCTCGTCAGTTTTTGGGCATATGGAGTTAATGGTATCATCTTAAAGCGTCTTCATTTGTCATGCTTTTGATTTTTTTAAAATCCTTCCATCTTGAATAGATTCCGAGATATTTGCGATTGAATGAGGTGGTGCTGACTGATTTTAGATGTAAAATTAACGAAAAAAATGGCCGCCAAAGTTTGATGGCTTCCAAAGCTGTAGATTCTTTGGTAATTACACTTTACATTATTTTTGCGCCTTTAAGCAACGTGTTTCAGTAAAATACACTAGAAATTGTGTTTTAAATGGACCAAAAAGGTGTTCAGCCAAAAAAACAAAAGAATGGATAAAGATTGACTAGAGACAGGAAAATATCGGTAACTTTCATTAAATTATTTTGACGAGCGCTTGATTTCACCGTGATGCCTCACATATTATAACAATTTAGAACATCGTAAGGATGAACGTTTTGTTTGGCCCGATGTGTTGCAAAAGGTCAAAAATGTAATCACTTGAGAGTATTTAAAATGTTACGGTAAATTATAACCCCCTCTCCCCCCCCCCTCCCCGACACCGATCCCGACCCTCTGTCTCACTCTGTCCTCGTGCATTGGAATTTTGAAACATGTTAGTGTTTGTTTGGCTTTTATATGCCGGCTTTGGTATTCATGTTTAAAACGAAAGTGAACTATAACAATAAATATCATATTAATATGCAACCTGTGTAGTGTTTATTGTAGTCAGAGTCATGTGCACGCTTTGTTATCTCAATATTACAGATACTACTGCGACCCCGTCATGCAACGCACAAGAGATAGAGAGAGAGAGAGAGAGAGAGAGAGAGAGAGAGAGAGAGAGAGAGAGAGAGAGAGAGAGAGAGAGAGAGAGAGAGAGAGAGAGAGAGAGAGAGAGAGAGAAAGAGAGAGAGAGAGAGGGGACCAGGGGAGAGAAAGAGAGAGGAAAGAGAGGGAGAGAGAGGAGGTAGAAAGAGGGGAAGGGAGGGAGAGAGATGTAGAGAAAGGGGAGAGAGAGAGGGGAGGGGAGACGGGGGAGACAGGGGGAGAGAGATAGGGGAGAGGGGAACGAGAACGAGAGGAAGGGAGAAGATGGGAAAGAGAGAGACGGGGAGGGAGAGACGGTAGTGTTTGTGCTGAAGACAGAACGTTGAACACACACACATGTTTGCATTGAACACACCATCACGATCATAAGCAAAGGGCCTAACTCAGAGTTAGACTTTTTGCATTCTTTGTGTTCACACGCCTCCCCATGACCCTTTTCAACGTTTGATTTAAAATAATTTTTCGAAGCAAAGAAAAATTGTGAATTACTGGCGCGAAAACGATTTGGCTAACTCATACATTTACTTTTGAGTTAGGCATTCTGTTGCATCAAAATGCAAAAGGCCTATATCACCTTCAACCGACTTCAGCGGTCACTTCAGCGTTTGCTCACATCATGAGACTTCAATGTCTCGCAGAAGACAGCAAACTACTCAGCAAGTAATGAATATCCAGATAATGGTGCTTTGAACCTAAGTTTACAATGTTATGTTCCTACTAGTTAATTACATGTATAATGCATTCTAAAAGTCTAGATGTAGCTATGATATTTGAGCAAAGGATGGGAAAACGTATTGCCAAATTTAAACCAGCTTCGTTTTGTGGATTATTAACAGCACTTTCATGTAAAGCCTTTAAAAAAAAAATTGCTAAGCATTTAGATGAATTAGATATAAAATTCTTTTTATCTTAAATGAAAAGACAAATCGTTTTATTTGTCTTAGAAGAGGGTTGTTTTTGTTGTTTTCAAATCCATTTGGCTGCGAGCATTTCGCTCTTGGAAGCGCAATGCCCCCCTCAAGTAACCACATGTCCTTGTCATCTGGTCAACGCCAGAGAGAGGGTAGTATGAGTTAGGCATAATGCAAATTGTTTTACACACCAAAAACCTGATTTAGGGAAGGTATATATTTTTTTGGTGATAATTAGACCTATTTACTAACAGATGTAGATCTTGATACCTGTGATAATTCATTTGCCAGTTAGTTTTGTACCACCCAATCAGAAATCATGTATGTAATGTTTCAGCTGCCAGATTATAATCAACATAACCACACATTTTTGGAACGATCGTAGGCTTTTGCCATGGAACAAATGACAACGAATAAAAGGCTATAAATATACACGTCAAGAGCTCCATTGAACATAGATAAATATGGAGAATGTAAAAAGATGGGAATAAGTCGTGTCCTTTTTCATGAAATAGGAATTTTGCTGATTCAAACTAAAACCATGGACGAAGATTGTGGTATCAACCACTCTCATGATTTCAAGGTTATGCACCAGCAACAACAACAACAAAAAAGGGTGAATGTGTAAACAAAATCTTGATGGATTTTGTCCTAAAACAATGTCCTTCACATAATATTCTTCCGCAGACTCTGGTTTAGTTTTAGTAAGAGTTTCACAGCATTTGCAATACAATACGGTCATATAAATGCCGAAGATTAGAGGTATTACAAGAGAGTAACAAACTTAAAAAAGAAGGAG
>NW_004797622.1:65554-72546 GCF_000002075.1 Aplysia californica | reverse complement strand
AAGGAGGAGAGATCAGGACGAAAGATGTTTGATTGGAAAGAAGGAGCAAACCACACCAGAGCCCCCACCAACTACCCACAGACTCTGGCTCGGATGACACCTGCAATAAAGCTGCAGCATCAAAACCAAAAAAAACACTCATGCCAGATAACTAGAACATTTCACGGTCATCAGTGAGTGGCATTGCTGTTGATGAGAAGACTCTGAATGATGTTTTAATTTCTGAAATGCCAGACTACTCCTCTCTTTCAAGTACATGTCACGTCAGTGACCAGGATCGACAACAGAATGAACGCCTCACCACTGCTGCTGATTTGCCGCACGTACATTCTGCTATTTACGGACGGGCAGATGATGCAGTAAGCTCCACGTGGCAACAAATGTATAAGGAAACAGGGGGATCCAGATAGCTGAGTAATTAGTCTTCGTAAGAACAAAATGCTAAAGAGCGAGGATTGTGTATCTCGTATAAGGCCTGGGAAAAGCAAGAAAGAAACGTTGCCAACTTATGCATCTAGCGTCTGTGCAAAATCCAGTCAGCGGCAACATATTCTTGGTAACTGAAAGTGAAAGGGCTTCTTTTTTCCAAACATTCTAGAACATTCCATTGTGTTGTATAGGGGTTTAGTTGTAGGGTTTAATTTGCCAAGCAGCATTGAGCAAATATCCCAGCCGGAGTGTCCAAGAAGGGACGTTAGCCTGAATTGTGTCTTTTTAACTGCAGATGGCAGTTGCGTTCAGGTCTCCAATAGCATGTTTGCCAAAACATTTGTACTATGGCATAGAACTTTAGGAACATGGACTAATAAAAATATTGATCCCCATCCCCCACTCCAGAGCCATGCACAACTGAAACCATGTTCCATAAATTTCTTGAATGACTTCACCAAGAATATAGGCTACCAGCAGTGGACTGCAACTACTGCAGGAACTCAGATACATACAAGAACAAGAAGTTTGTCTATCCTGGAACGAAAGTTTCTGATAGATTTGAAGATAACTACACAAATGCAGGCAAAGAAAATATAAGCGCATGTGGACTGACAATTTTCAGCAAACCTTAATTACAACATCTCCGTATATGTCTTTGACAAGACAAGCATATCGGACACAACGTCTGTATGGATGATGGACAAGCAGGTTGTACTTTTATGTCCCGATGCCATGATAACCGGACGGAGCTTCAAATTCATAATCTCTCTTTTTTATGATATAGGCATTCAAGCAGGATACTGTTATGTCTAGATGAAACCAATGGCGACATTTCAAGTGATAATTTCGCCTACTTGAAATACGAACATTTTTAGACAGTTCTCACTCAGAGGCATTCTGTATTATTGGGTGATAATTGTGGTTATCAAAACAAAAATATTATGTTATCTAACAAGCATTTTTTCCTCGCCAGAGAGAGGAATGCTTCCATTTTGCAGAAGTTTCTGTCACAGGGCCATACATAAATGGAATATGACAGTAGACACTCTATGATAGGGATCTCCAACACTGCGACATACATCTGTACCTCATGATCTAAAAATTGTCAAGAAAACTGCCAAAAAGCCTCCAGTGCCATACTTGCTCCTGGAAATATGTTCTAATGAATTTATCAAGCTGGATGGGCAAAGGTTTTCGTTTTTCTGGACTGATATACATGTAGGAGACCTTATTGTCTAGTCTTAAAGGGTTAAGATTTCTGCCCAGTGGCAACGTCCAATTCAAAATATGTTTTGGGGAAGACTGGGAAAATGATTTGAAATGGGGAGCCTAGTTCAAAAAGAAAGTGTTATAGATAATCTCCCCATTCATGATGAATTTGTTATTTGACAGCTTTCCCGAGCACAGCTTGCTATAAAGTACCATGATCTTGAAAACTTTGAGACATATGGAAACGAGAGTGTGTGTTGGGGAGACATTTTGTTCCAATGTACATGTATAATTTAACCTACCCATAGGCCAACGCACAATAGCTTGAAGCCTCGTTTATGACGCGCTACATGAGTGCCTGCTTCGGAAAAGGTGGTCACAGGGGGAAGCATGGTAGTCATGCATTTTTTCATCCAGACCTGTCTCTCCCGAGTTTAATTTGTGTACGCCTAGGCCCTGCTGTAGATCTAACCCATGCCCAAGGGATGTCACTATTAAAAAAATAATTATCACAGAGACTCCGCTTCACTATTTTTGTCTTTAAAGCAAAATAATAATTTTTTAAAACGTTTCCGGACGGCTCCGGGCGGCAATTAGTAGGACCGGAGCTTAGAACACCAAGCACTCAGGCTAGAAAGGATGAAGAAGGCCACGCAAAAGGTGGATCGAGGATGTCAAGGAAACCCTAAGAAAACATAATATCACAACTGAAAGAGCTGCGGAGCTGGCCTACTATAAAAAAAACCTGCATCTCCCCATGACGCTTAACGGCAACAGAGGATGAGAAAAAGTAAAAATAAAAGTAAAGTAAACCAGGTCACCCTACCACCTTCAACCGCAAATACCTCAACTTCAATTCAAGATTGATTAATATTTTTTCCCCAAATGCAAGACAAATGGACAAGCTTTAAGTTGATACTAATACCTCTATATACCCAAAAATTGACGACCCCCTGATTCCACCACAACGTGACACATAATATTTCCTTCTGCCCTCTCATGGTCGGGCAGTGCCACTGACTGAAGTGTCTTTAGGCCGTTCCCAAAGGGGGGACATATCTCGTTCAAGCATAGTAGAATTGTAAATGGGCTGGTTCATCATGTCACGCTCATAACTGTGGCTGATCTACAACAGGAAACTGCTGCTTTTTCTTTCCTGATCCTTACTATTGTCATTTCCCTCTACTTCTTTTGTATGTTTGTCACTCCCTTGTGACCTGCT
The DNA here is from genome assembly GCF_000002075.1 of Aplysia californica. Classification (NCBI taxonomy): domain Eukaryota; kingdom Metazoa; phylum Mollusca; class Gastropoda; order Aplysiida; family Aplysiidae; genus Aplysia; species Aplysia californica. Next base: position 69,683 of record NW_004797622.1, on the reverse strand, counting down.
ATTTTGGGGTGCCTTGATAGTCGAAGCAGACCGTGTGCTGTAGAAGCTAGAGAGGTGAGCAGTCTAAGTCTGATTCCCTGTAAAGACTTTTCTATTGACACCCACCCCTAGGCGCTCATATGACCTTATGCAGTTGCGGTTAGGCAGTTTAAAAAAAAACTCCCATGGTGTCGGGTATGTAATGTCAGTCACCTCTCAACAAGCCTACTATACAGGAGAGGGTAACTACTTGCTAACTCAGAATTACAAAGTTCTATCCGATCAGTTCCAAGTTTTGAGAACTTTGACGTCAACGAATTTGAGTTGCACAACACTATATATCTTTTTTTTTCTCTCTCCATCCCTCTCTCTCTCCTCTCTCTCTCTTTCTCTCTCTCCCTCTCTCCCTCTCTCTCTCTCTCTCTCTCTCTCTCTCTCTCTCTCTCTCTCCCTCTCTCTTTCTATCTCTCAGTTTATACCTTGTACCATCGTACCATCTAAGGAGACACACGGCGTACAGATACAGAAACAGTATACCTCCTATCATCCAGAACGTTGCATAGCATGTCGTGTACAACTCCTCCAATTATATACATAATATTATAATCCATACACTCCTCTTTCTCCATGTTTATAATACAAATATCTAAGTCAAGTTAAATACAGACAGAATAATAGTTCCTTTCTTTGTGAGAATTCTAAGCCTGAAGGCACATTTATCGAGTGAAGGCGTATCGTTTCACCAACAATTTGGGATAGACAGTCCAAGTCATTTTTCAAATCAAAATTAATTATGAGGCAGCGTGGTGAAATCAGACGCTCTTCAAAATAATGAAATTGAAGAAACTGGCGCCTTTTTTCCCCAGATTGGTAATTTTAATTGAATTTTTGCTTAAGGCATCATTATTGTCCAATTATGAACACATTTCTCCGTCGATTTGTACTGGAAAAGGTTGATTAAAGGCACTGAAAATGTAACTTTTCAGTTTCCACAGACTATCAAGCTATGGAAATAACCAAACTTTGGCTACTTTGGTTTCCATTTTCTCGCTAGTTTCACATTTGAAACCAGTTGACTCCACCTTCTTCAATCTTAAATATCTTGACTTCTATTCATGGATGCTCGTAGTTAGGTGTTTCTTTCCACCTATAGCAAGACATGCAATATTAAAATCAATGATACCACAATCAAGCAAGTACAACATTTTAGATATTTGGGGACCATTATATCATCAGATGGTAGATGTCACACCGAAATTAAAAGCCGCATTTGCCAAGCAAAAGCAACCTTCCACAAGATGAAACAGATACTAACAAACATCAATCTGTCACTGGAAATGAGGAAAAGAGTAATGAAAAGCTACATCGAGCCAATCCTATTATATGGGTGCGAAGCATGGACAATCAATAAACAACTGGAAAAAACAATTGTTGCGGCAGAGTTGTGGTTCATGAGACGCATGCTACGTATCCCATGGACAGCTAGAAAAACAAATGAAGAAGTCCTGGTTGAAGCAAATTATAGAAAACAACTTATCACGAATATAAGAAAACGACAGGCAAATTTTTTCGGACACACAATGCGGAAAGAAGCATTAGAGAACATTGTAACAACAGGAAAGTTTGATGGAAAGAGAGGTAGAGGCAGACAGAGGGAAAAGATACTGGACAAGATGACAACATGGCTGGGAGCAGCAAGAACAACAGACACCATTGCTGCTTCGAAAGACAGATGGAAATGGAGGTCCATGATCGCCCACGCCAGTCGGCAAGGCACCGGATGATGATGATAGCAAGACAATTGAACAGGTTTTAAAATGATACCAATAACTCCACATGCATAAAATTTGACGAGCGCCTGATTCCACCACGTTGGTAATCTAGGACCTCTACGATACCCCAGCATTTCCTTCGTTCAAACTCACTATCCCCTCCCTTGGTATTACCAATAGTTGACTTTTGGCATGGTTAATGTCACAGTGGCGAAGCGTCTATATAATCAAATATTCACTGCTTCCCTTCCTAATTTTGAAACATTGTCGCAGTCAAATTCACCCATAGACGTAAACCTCATAAATTAAATGTAAAAAGGCGTTCATAATCACCAATGAACAATAGACTATACCTAACCTTCAAAACCGTTCCATTGCCACAGAAATAGCCTGTTCGCCCCTACCGGGCCACTCCATAAGCAGTCACAACCTTTGATTAAGTAAGCTTAAAGTGAGGCTGGAAGAGTCTACCAATAGAGTTGAAGGGAACATGTGCATAGCGGTCAAAACTGTTTCATTGCCACATATACCCTGTTCACGCCTTTCGAGCCACAGTTATAAGCAGCCACACACGCTGATTATGTAAGCTAACTAGTGTGGGGAACTAACTCCTAATAATATCTTGACTGCTGCGAGTGCTTGTTTTTTTTCCCCTCGACTTTTTAAAGTCCTATAATCAGATCATGACCTCGATTATGACACCGGCTCCTGGCCGCGAAAAGATAGACAAAAACAGCCAAATGTGAAATAAAAAATGTGAGGCAGCGTGGTGGAATCATGCTCTCGTCAAAATAATAAAAGCGAAGAAACTTGCATTTTTCCACAGGTTTGTGAATTGTTATCAAGTTTTTGTTTGTTGGCTCAACACTTTTCATGCCCATTAAAGAACTCATTTCTGTGAGGATTTTTCTGAAAAACGTTGATTAAAGGCTCAAAAATTGAAAATTTTCAGTTACCACGGACTCTTAAGCTAGGGAAATAACTAATCTTTGGCGGCCATTTTCTCACTAATTTTAGCCCTGAAAACAGGTGACAGCCCCCCCCCCCCGCTCCTTCTTTCGCAAATATCTCGACTTGTATTCAAGATAAATGGATATTTTTTCATCCAAATGAAGACAAGTGAACAAGCTTCAAGCTGATACCAATAACTCAACATGCCCAAAACCTAACGAGAGCCTTATTCAACCAGGCTGCCTTACAAATTAATAATTGGCATGCTCTATCGAAGTGTTTAGACTGTCTGGTATAACCTGCCATTGTAGTACTGACATCTCTGCTTCTTTCCTTGGTGTTCTTGTATTCAAATCTAAAGTTAAATTCAAGGTTAGTTAGAATAAATATTTAATGAAATACTTTCCCGATTATTTTAGCGGTTGAATACCATACAACAGGAATTCAGGATTTCTTTTCATTCCCTACTCAGAGTTGCCGCCTCCAGTAAGATTCTTGTGACTTGTGTGAGTGTGATATCTCCTGGCCCTATCTGGTCCCATCTCACTTTGATTACCCTGTCAAACAAGTCAGCCTTCACCCCTAGTTAATGAGATGGTTTATCTAGGTCAAAGCTGTCGGTGATACAAAAATTGCGCTTATTTCCGAATGACAGTATAATTATGTATTGTAATTCCGGCTGCTCTAAAAAAATCCGTGAATGGAATTAATTACAGCCGGCAAATGATGTATGTCGAGTGTCTTGTTGGTTGTTGTTTTTTTTCGGAAGGGGGCGTGTGTTGTTTTGTTTTGTTTAGGATTTTTTTGTTTGCGGTTGTTTTCTTTATAATTTAGTTGAACCACCCACTTGCCATAATTTTATTTAACCGTACCACCTCGTGAGGCCCATAACACAAGCCTGGAAATGCTCTACACACTTAAAAAGGAAGGACTCTCTCTCTCTCTCTCTCTCTCTCTCTCTCTCTCTCTCTCTCTCTCTCTCTCTCTCTCTTTCTGCATTTCTCTCTCTCTCTCGCTCTCTCTCTCGCTCTCTCTCTCGCTCTCTCTCTCTCTCACTCTCGCTCTTGCTCTCTTTCTCCCTCTCTCTCTCTCTCTCGCTAGCTCTCTCTCTCTCTATTTTTTTTTTACAAAACAATGAAATCTACCGCATATCTCTATACATCCCAGAACCTGTCTCTAACTATGTTAGCTATATCTGCCAATTGGAGAATACAATCAACATATGTAGAAGGAGCAGACACAGTCTGTGTGATGGGAATGTGTAGCATGATGTGGGAGTTGTGAGTGTGGTCGGCACACTGCGATGAAGCCGCACACCACGTAAGTAAGCTAGCGACCTGATAATGTAGTCATGAGATTAGGATATTCGTGAGATTTCAATTCGATTGCTGCTGCACCAAGATACACGGCATCAGATTAGCAATGTC
>NW_004797622.1:64710-65317 GCF_000002075.1 Aplysia californica | reverse complement strand
ATTTATCTATCTATCTATCTATCTATCTATCTATCTATCTATCTATATCTATCTATCTATCTATCTTCCTCTCCTTTCAAATGGCCTAGTAAGAATTGCGAAATCGCTGAATTGGATGTGATTAGATAACATTTATATTAAGGGCTCGGTTAAATTATAATGTTCGATTGCACAACAATGTAATTTCTATCTCATGTTGATAAGAAAACAACGAGGACAGTACTAATGAGGCCAGAGACATGAAGCATGTTGTTAGTCCGTTTTTTCTGTACGAAATGTGGCCCACATTGTGCCGTGAAGCTGATTAGAGTAACAAGTTCCCTAGTGCAATGACAAAAAAAGTGGTTAGAAGAAGGGGGCATACCAGAACGCTTACGCAAAATTCTGAGACAGGGAGAAGAGGCAGGATATGAGGTAAGGACTGTGTTACAAGCTCTGTATAATAAGCAATATTTATTCTGAACATAGTGCTCAAGTTATACGTATACACTTGCATATACACAATCACATACATATTATACACACACACTCATGCATACACACACACACGAACACACACTCACAAATACACACACACGCACACACGCCCACACACACACACACACAC
>NW_004797622.1:59982-62605 GCF_000002075.1 Aplysia californica | reverse complement strand
AGAGAGAGAGAGAGGAGGTAAGAGAGGAATGACGAGAGAGGGGGAGAAGGGGAGAGAGACGTAGAAAACAGAGAGGGAGGGGTGAGAGAGAGAAAGAGATAGAGAGAGAGGGGAGAGAGAAAGAAAGAGAGAGAGAGAGAGAGAGAGAAGAGAGGGTGGAAGAAAGGAAAGGCCAGAGAGGAGGGAAAGGGGGAGAGAAATAGAGACATAAGAAAAAGTCTAAAGAAAGACATGGAAATTATAGTGCGGTCAAAATTTCGAGGTGCAACTTTTAGTCAAATATTTCCTCAACTATCGAACCTAGTCTCCAGCTTTTGCACAATGACTTAACATATCACTTATTTAACAGATCATTATTTTTGTAAATACCTGTGAGCTGTATTCTAGAAAATTCCTTAATAACTACTCATTAAAAATCCCAGTGGGTGGTTCCTACAGTTTTTAAAATGTTTATAGCTGGAACAATATCGCTGTTAAAGGCAAGTCCTGTCTATTTCTCTAACAGCGACGTTATGCTTATACGAATGCATGTTATGACAACCTTCAGTGCAAAAAAGTATTCACTATAAAATTAATTTATTTTAACAAGTGTTACCACTTAATTGTGCCAATAGTGAGCTCTGACGTAGGCCATACGCGTATGCAAAATTGCTGTGAGAAACGGAAAGTGCTGCGAATAATCCCATCGTGACGAAGATTTTTAGTATTTTATATAAATGTCTGAAGAAGAGGTTAAAAAAAAATCTAACCTCAATTGTAGTGGGAAAATATGATTTAGTTAAAACAAATTGATGCAGAATGTTGTGCAAAGTATGGATACCATTGATTCACCTGTTCAAAAATATTTGAGAAAAAGTTGCGTCACGAGGTTTTGACCGCACTGTAGACATACATCTGAAATTGACATCTATGGATCTTGAATACAGACTAAGATTTAGAATATTTGTGTACAGTTTGCTTTCTGGTGACAACAACAATAACGTTATTGTCCTCTGCTAACGTCTAAAACAGGATATCGTAAACAATACCCTTCCCCCAACCCCACTCCTTCCCAAAGAATATTGGATTGTTGACGACCAAAATCTCATTAATTATGCAAGCGTTCATCATTTTAGAGATAATATTTCATTTTCATTGGTGATGGTTTAGAGAGGGTCTTTCTTTTTTGTTGAAGTTTAAAAAAAATACAATTCACGAATTGTGTTAGGTGGAACTTTTCTCAAATCCACGTGCTGTACAGAATATTAATAATGTTGTTTGGGTCATTTCCCATAATTGTTATATATTTACTATTCATAGATCTGCTAATGACGTACCTTTTTTTCCCATAGGACATTAACAAGACATCATTTTTCGACGTGATGTAAAAGACTAGCGCTATGAAGGTATGAGCTGTCAGGTGAACCTTGCATCTGCAGACAGCTGACATACCTTAACAGACGGACACTACAATTCTCTCCTCACAAGTCACCTACGGCAAAGATCAACGACATTCTCCTGCCTTACAGAGATCGAAATCTATATATAGCCAACCCATTCCAAATCAAACGTTCTAAGACCATCTTGATATTCTACGACCAACCACAATCTCGTCTCATAGAGGGGTTGAGGTCTACAGCCAATTCAATCTCAGTCAAAAGTTTTAAGACCATCTTGATATTCTACGACCAAGCACAAACTTGACTCTTAGAGAAGTCGAAGTCTATATTATAGCCAATCCATTCCAAATCGAACTCTCTAAGACTCTCTTGATATTCTACGATCAGCTGCATACTCGTCTCTTAGAGGGGTCGACGTCTATAGCTAATCCAATCCCAAGCGAACGTTCAAAGATCTTGACCTTTCAAGCGCCCACCTCCCCCTCTCAAGCTCTTCTTTTCTTGAAGACAGAATGTCTCGTTCAGACTCTCCCGTGAACACCCTGGGTTCCATACAAGCTCCCGAGGACACGGGAGACCACTTCGATCCGGACCAAGTCACGGAAAAGACCGAATCTCCACACAATGTGCCGGAAAATATCGAAACAGACGGTGGACAAGACGTGGGGTCAAAGGGCAGCTCCAAAGTTCACAGGTTGCCGCTGTTGATGGTAACCACGGTGATGGGCCTGGTCGTGAGCGCGAAGCCGATCAACGAACTTGTCGTGGATCAGTATTTGTACAAAGTCTACTCCACTCAGATCTTCGGGAATCAAAGCGGAAACACACGGAGGTAGATCACTGCCCTAGAATGATAAAGTTCCCTCTGCTCAATACTTAGTTTTAAAAAATTTGTCATAAAAAAAACAACGTTGCTCAATACCTAGATTCTAGTTTTGAGAGATTTGTCGTAAAAAATATTGAGTTTTACAACGTGGTCAAGCTTTTTGAATGCTGTTTTATGAATATCTTGATAACGACTCGTAATAATCGTACACATTTGCTAGAGCAGAGGGAACATTTGGTTTCTGACCTCTTGATCTTATGAACTCAAAACGGCCAAAAATGTCCTATAGAACTTTGTAATTCTAGGGTAACAAAATTCTTGAGTTATGAATTTATGTCATGCAGACACAAAATGCAATTAATCTATGCTAATAAGCACAAATAGGAATCTATTTCATGCCAACTAAACCCCCCCCCTT
>NW_004797622.1:56739-58969 GCF_000002075.1 Aplysia californica | reverse complement strand
TCACCTCTCCCACGCAACGAATGCTCTACCGTACAATCCACCCCTCACCTCTCCCACACAACGAATGCTCTACCCTACAATCCACCCCTCACCTCTCCCACGCAACGAATGCTCTACCGTACAATCCACCCCTCATTTCTCCCACACAACGAATCGTCTACCCCACAATCCACCCCTCATTTCTCCCACACAACGAATCGTCTACCCCACAATCCACCCCTCACCTCTCCCACGCAACGAATGCTCTACCCTACAATCCACCCCTCACCTCTCCCACGCAACGAATGCTCTACCGTACAATCCACCCCTCACCTCTCCCACGCAACGAATGCTCACCCTACAATCCACCCCTCAGACACCCTTGCATCAACGCCACCGGAAACGTCTCCCAATCGGCCATGACGCACAAAGTCCAGGAACTGACGTCACAGATGAACCTGTATCTAGACCTGACATCCTACGGCCTGGGGATGTTATCCAACATATTACTGGGGACGTACGCCGGCCTGATCAGTCGCCGGGTACTCATGGCCATTCCGATTGCGGGCAATCTGGTTCGCTGTTCTCTGCTGCCTGTGGTCGCTCATTGGAGCCTGGACCTACGCTGGCTCTTCTTGGGCTTCGTGGCGGACGGAGTTTGCGGAAATGTACAGTAGTCTTCTTCTTATTCATTCATTCATTCATTCATTCATTCATTCATTCATTCATTCATTCATTCATTCATTCGTTCATTCATTCATTCATTCCGTCATTCATTCATATAGTATTTTATTTATTAACTTCTTTTTTTTTGCTTTGTTTTCGTCCATTTATTAATTTACTTAATTATTTATTCTTTTATTTATCCATTTATTCAATCCTTTATTCATTTATTTACATGTATACATTTTTGGCTCACCATCTTTCATGTCAATTTAAAAGCACATTTTCTGTGTGGGGTTTTACTGTACCAAGGACCCTCAAGCTATGGAAGTCAACGAACTTTGGCGAAAGTTAATTTCATCTCTGAAACCAGGCAACTGCCATCTCCTTCATACTCAAAAATCTCGATTTCCAGTCGTGATAGATGGATATATTTTTCATCAAAAGCAAGGCAAATGAACAGGCTAAAAGATGGTACTAAACTCACTAAATCTGACGAAAGCCTGATTTCACTGCGTCGTGACATACATTTATATTATGATATCGAACTGATAAATCACAAGTGTAGAAATGTAATGAGATTCACGTGACCATTGTAGTCTCACGCTGGGTCAAAAATTAATGACAGTCACCTCAATGTTTTCTTGATTCTTCTTTTTACAACACATCAGTTAAACAATCAAGTTATTGCCACTCTCCGTGTGTGTTCTTTCGTTAGATTTGGCATATCGGATGTATCATTTATTATGAAATTGAAAAGATTACTGTACACTGAATTGGCCAGTATGCATCAGTGGCGTCGATGGCCTAGTGGTTAAGCTACTGGACTCGTAATCGTGAGGTTGCGGGTTCGGGGGTTCGAGCCGCGGGCCCGACGTTGTGTCCCACCTCACCCAGGTGGGAATGTTTACCCGACCATAGACAGCGAAAAATCTTGTCAGTATTAGTATTTAAGCGCCTATAAATGGCTGTTTGCACTGTGTGCTTCCCAGGAAATTGAGGTTGTTTCACAGTGCTCTTGAGTTTGCTGGGATAATAGTATAGACTATGAAGCGCACAGAGCTTGCTGTTGAGAGGGGATTTGCGCTATACAAATGCTATCCAATGCTATCCATTATTATTACAGAATTAAATGTCTCCGTGTAATGTGTACAAATTTTATTTTATCTTGAAGCGTCACCCGCAGATGCTAAGCAATGTTTAAGAAGTGACTTAATGACTATTTATTATTATTGTCCCCTTTCGATTACCGCCAGAAAAGATGAGTAAAACAAAGCCAGTTTTAAATACAGCAAATTCCTTTTGTGGATTCATAATGGAACCATCCGGACAGACACATACCCAAAGTTATTTATTTCCTGAAAAAGGAATCTGCATTAGAATTGTGAGCTTTAAAAATGCTGCTGCTCATGGATCAGGAAAACGCTTTTTCTGAGAATTATTTTAAAAATCAGTACTTTTGCCTGGGGTATCATCTGTTATCTATATTTATCTTATTTTGTTTGATCGTAAATCAAAATGCTCATTTGTGTACTTCTGCGTAACGACCCCCCCTCCCCCCCACCTAAAAAAGATAAACGTCTGCACG
>NW_004797622.1:52759-54187 GCF_000002075.1 Aplysia californica | reverse complement strand
CCCCCCCCCTTCCTTCCTCACCCACTCTCAAACAGGTGAGAAACCTGTACCTGATGAACCTACCGTTCTGCCTGGACGCCTTAAGCATCAGCTGGCTCATGTTTGGTCGAGAGATGGGCTACAACCTGTTCAGCCTGCTGTCAGTCCGGCTATTCTACAGGTTCCTGCCTGGCGTCAGTCTGGGAATTGTAGGAGTTGTCTCCCTCATGGCTGGCTATATCCTCTACGGACTGGCTACGGTCAGAGGAGAGATTTACACAAGTATGCTCGAGAATTCCTGTTGCTTCGTTCTGTACCCCTGTAGAATGCAGATTCTCCAACAGATATACTATTTTCTCCCTGCCTTTATACCTAAGTGTTTCAATCTGACACTAAATGGCGCTCATATGACCTTATGTGGTTGCGAACGCCGTAAAACATTTACTCCCCCCCCCAAAAAAAAAAATGATACCAAATGTTTTCCCGGTAACATCACTACAATTATGAAAAGAGAGATTTACACTTCAAATAAGCTCAAAATTATGTTGCTTTATTCTGCATCACTGTTGAATGCCGATTCTCCAACAGACATATTATTTTCTCTCTGCCTTTGTACCTACGTGTTTCAATCTGATACCAAATGTTTCCCCGGTTACGTCACAACGACTGTGAAAGGAGAGATTTACACATATCTATTATCTATTTATGGGAGCCGAATTTTGCTATTCAAAAGGCTTTTTAATGTCTTCATCGATCGACACGCAGTTTTCGCCAAAAGATTCTTTAAAATATTCTCCAGATCATGACGCCCTTCGTTTCTTCAGTTTTGAGACAATTTTGCAGCAAAAAGCTAAATTTCTATATTTCGCCGATCGCTTTTGTAGGCCGGCGCTTCTGTCTCTGTAATTTTAGAAAATCCGGAGCGGAAGTGATATTTCGCGAGGTGCATTTTGTTTTGAGAGTAGATCTAGATCTAGACCTTGTAATTTTTTGCATCTCTCAAGATTTATTGCTCCATTCCAGTAGAGTGTAAATATAATAGATCAATGACTTTCAGTTGATGTTAATGCACCAATCATTCCTCTCATCGAAAGGGGGCCTAGCTAGTTATTATTATAAGCTCAAGGATTCTGTTCTTTCATTACGTATAGCCATGTAAAAAGCCGGTTCTCCCAACAGATATATTATTATGTGTCACGGCAGGGTGGAATCAGACATTGGTCAATATTTGGGCATAAAGATTTACTAGTGTCATTTTCAAGCTTGTTTATTGGTCCTGTTTTAAATAAAAAGGTACTCATCTATCTTGTATATACGACGAGATATTTTCGATTGAAGGAGGTGGGTATTGTCTGCTTTCAAACCTAAAATTAGCGAGAATATATTATTTATATTATGTATATTTGTTGCTGTTATTAGTGTTATTATTACTATTGATGTTGTTGTGTG